>NW_028261389.1:74883033-75003033 GCF_051295495.1 Thamnophis sirtalis
GTGAAGATTTGTTCGTGACTCTCAGAGACTCCTTGCTAAGTATTTTCTTGTATAGCGCTGCGTTTGGAAGATATCGGCCTGGCAGCTCTCCAAGCCTGATAAGGTCTGTGGTTGTAAATTCACCCTTGAAAGACTTTGCTGGATTTGAATAAGAGGGATTCGTATTAGCTTAATAAAAAAGGGGTTTGGTCGGGACAAAGAGTCTGCCTCAGGATTTTATGAAGCCTAAATCAGGACAGTCACATCTACCCAACCCACGAGAGCGGAGAGGCAGGGAATGTGAGGGGTCGCTTCTCCAAGGAGGACCATTCTGTGGATCTTCTCCGTGGTGACTTTCTCTCTCCTCTGTCGAACATCGTCCCTGCAAAAATAAGATTGGCCCTCACTTTGACACCAAGACCTGGT
Source organism: Thamnophis sirtalis (assembly GCF_051295495.1). Taxonomy (NCBI): domain Eukaryota; kingdom Metazoa; phylum Chordata; class Lepidosauria; order Squamata; family Natricidae; genus Thamnophis; species Thamnophis sirtalis. The sequence goes on from NW_028261389.1 coordinate 74,883,439, forward strand.
TTTTGCCAATAGGCCTGAGGACCTCAGAGTGGGATGGAGCCCATCAAATGGCTCATTTGATTGTTGTCACCAGGCTGAGGGGTGAGGTTTTTACTTTATCGTTTTTGCAATGGGTTTTTAGCCTTGAAAGTTTCAAATAGCCTTGGTAAGGCCACACTTGGAAAACTGCATCCTGTTTTGGTCGCAGCGATGTAAAAAAAAGATGTGGAGACTCTAGAAAGAGTGCAGAGAAGAGCAACAAAGATTATTAGGGGACTGGAGGCTAAAACATGAACGGTTGCAGGAACTGGGTATGTCTAGTTTAATGAAAAGAAGGACTAGGGGAGACATGATTGCAGTGGTCCAATATCTCAGGGGTTGCCACAAAGTGTGGCACGACAAAACCACGCTTGACTAAAGCGCGCCCAATTAAACCGCGTCGCTGACGTCATCAACAGGGCGACAACAGCGAGCGCGGAGAAAGAAGGGCGCTTTAAATAGCGCTTTGAAAGCAAGGCGATTCAAGTTAAGGTAAGGGTTAGGGTTAGGTTAAGGGTTAGGGTTAGGGTTAGGTTAAGGGTTAGGGTTAGGGTTAGGTTTAGGGGGGTTAGGTTTAGGTTTAGGGGTTAATTTTAGGGTTAGGGTTAGGGTTTTTTCTCCGCGCTGTTGTCGCGCTGTGATCACGTCAGCTACGCGGTTTCGTCGAGTGCCCTTTAGTCAAACGCGGTTTTGTGGTGGAACCGCCACAAAGAAGAGGGAGTCAAACTATTCTCCAAAGCACCTGAGGGCAGAACAAGAAGCAACAGATGGAAACTATAATCTTTTGGTGCCGAAAAGATTCGCCATCACTGGTATAGGGTTTCCTGCCTAAGCAGGGGGTTTGACTAGAAGACCTCCAAGGTCCCTTTCAGCTCTCTTATTCTGTCCTGTTCAAGTCGTCCGGAATCACTTAAAAGTAAGTTGAGTTAAGTACATTTATTTATTTTGAAATAAATATGTAGCCTGAACTTCTAAAGCGTATGGCAAGTTGGAAAGATGAATGAATAAAACCCCAGTTGTTATTCCACGATATCAACAGGAATGGCGTTATAAGAACTCCAAGAAGAGACTACAGCATGTTCTTGATTCGAATCACATATCCCTCTTGGCTGTCCTCTCCGATTTCATGCTTCAAGAGACGAATGAATGGATCATTCAGTTATTTAGGCTTGCAGAGAGGGGGATGGTAATTTCCATGAGTTGTGAAATGCTTGCCCTATGCCAAAATACTTTCATTTTTTTACTTGCAAATGTACCGTATTTTTCAGAGTATAAGACGCACCAAGATTTTGAAGAGGCAATTTTTTTTTTAAGAAAAAAGTTTTTGCACCCTGCAGACCTTCCAAAAATGGCCCGTTTTTCACAAAAACTGCCCCCTTTTTTTTTAAAGGGGCATGATAGCATTTAGGCTTCTAGAGTGCTCCTGGGGAGTGCCCCCCCAAATGAGCAAAAAACTGCCAATTATTCGTGAAAACGGACCCATTTTTTTGTCAAGAAAAGGGCATGCATAGTCTTTAGGAGGCTTATGGAGTGCTCCTGGGGGCTGGGGGAGAAATTGAGCACAAAACGGCCCATTTTTCGTTCATTTCTGCCCCCCCCCAGCCCCCAGGAGCACTCTGAAAGCCTCCTAAAGGCTGTGCACGGCCATTTTGGTGAAGGGGCGGAGTTTCGGGAGGCAAAAAATGCTGTATTCCGTGTATAAGATGCACCCAGATTTTCAGCCTCTTTTTTGAAGGGAAACGGTGCGTCTTATACTCCGAAAAATACAATATGTCCTTTTTGTTCAGGGGCTCCTAATGATATACCATATAAGATGCTCTGAAGTATAAGACGCACCTAGCTTTTGGGAAGGAAAACAAGGGGGGGGGGGAAATCTGCCTCTCCCTCCCAGTAATTCGCCTCCTTGCAGCAAACAGCAAACAGCACAGATGATATACACTGTGGTGTATTTCTGTTCATGTCTGCTTGAACCATAGAAATAGCAAAGAATTGGAGAAATGTACATTATGGCAGTATATTAATGCCAGGAAGTTTTCTTAAATGTAGTCACACTAACTCCTCCCAATTATTTAAATAGATCTACTCCAAACATGACTAAGTCAGGGTGTAACTCAGCTGCCTTATCTTAATACTACAACAGGATACTGTTACATTTCAGATTAAACTTCTACAGATGCTGTTAAAATTGATGTGGCTTTCTGGAAGTATACATTATTCTCTGCTGTTTAAAAGAAGATATAGTAACAGTGGGCCTCTTCAGATCAAGCATTGAAAAAGCTTCGTTTTGTTGAGTTGTCTAGAACAATAATAAAGCAGTCTTTAAAAAATAAGTAATAATTTGAACATTCTATAGGCACTTATAGTTATTGACTTACCTCCTTGCAGTAAACAGCAAACAGCCTGTTTCAGTTTAGCCTGACTAGCACAAGGAAAAAAATGCCTACTTGCAGCAAACAGTAAACAGCCTGTTTCAATTTCAGCACGGGCCTCTTGATGATCAGCTGTTTCAGGCTGCAGGGATTGCAGCCTGAAACAGCTGCTGTTCGGGAGGCTGATCCAACCGACAATCAGCTGCTTGTGCTAATCAGGCTGTGTTGAAGCTGAAACTGGCTGTTTGCTGTTTGCTGCCAGGAGGGAAATTGCTGGGAGGCAGAGGCCAAAGGGTGGGGGTGGGCAGGGCTACATTCGATGTATAAGACGCACCCAAATTGTCACCCTCTTTTAGGGGGGAAAGGTGGGTCTTATACTCTGAAAAATATGGTGCCTACTCCTGTTTTCCACTCCATAACAACCCTTCTTCGGAGTAGGTTGACGTGAGAATGTGACGGTCTCAAACTCACTCAATAAACTTCATAAAACATTGAATTATACGGTTGGAAGGGACTTTGGAGGCCTTCTAGTCCAGCCCCTGGTCAAGCAGGAAATCCTGCATCATTTCAGACAAATGAGTCAATCGGTTCTTGAAAATCTCCAGGGATGGAGCACCCACAACTTCTGAAAGGCAAACCTTTCTGTGGATTAATTGTTCTCACCGTTAGGAAATTTCTCCTTGGTTCTAGGTTGGATCTCACTTGAATGATCTTCCACCCATTACAGGTTGTCTTTGAGTTACGACCACAATTTACTCATAAGAGTTAATGGTCAAAAGTCACTTTTTTCAGAGGTGTCATAACTTCGGCCACTAGCCAAATTTTTGTGCTACCTGTAGTGGCTTCATACTTGTATTTTCCCTATAGTAACCTGTTCTGACCCCTCTTGTCCCACACCAACACACACTCCAAGCCAAAGATAAGTTACGGCATTTAATGAACAGACAGACAGGTCCTTGGCAGGAAACCGGCACAGACAAACTTGGACAGCAATCCAGCACTGATAAGCCATGGCAGCAATCCAGCCTGCCAAGCTCACAATAATGTTCTCCGACATTCGTTCCTGAGTTGACTTCTGCAAGAGGGGCATGTGCACAAGCTGTCTTTTTATAGTCTGGAGAGGAGCCTAATGACCACCAGCTGAGTGCAATTACCTCCTGTAACTGCGCAACTGTTCCTGACGCCTATTAGCTCTTCGGTGCCGAGCATCCAGGAACAACTCACTGCTGGCGTCCAGCTCACTCTCCCTTGTCTCCTCCCCACTGGTCCAAGGCTCAGGTGCCTCCTGATGGCCAACCAGCCTCTCTGCGCCCTGCTTGGAGTCTGAACCCTGTCCAGGGTCCTCCACATCCTCCAGAGCCGACTCAGAGGGTCCCTCGCTGTCGGAGGCAGCTCCAATGGCTCCTGCTGGGCCACAACAGTAACCATTCTCTCAGGTGACAGCCTGAAAAAAACAAAGATTATGATAAATTGGCCCCACCATTTTTCATCCCCAACAGAGGATTAAAAACTCAGAGCTCGGTTTCTAGTCCAACACCTTAAGTACTTTCCCAAAACAATCTAGTTATGAACAACGACAACATGATAATACTTTGGGGCAAGAATTTATTGGCAAAGGAGCAGGTTCACACAAGGATATTTGGTCACGTTTTTAATGCAGAGCAAATGCATCAATCATCAGTAATTTCAGCTTTGTAAGGAATCTCTGCGTCATGTTCTTAAAAATTACTGGTTTTGGACATCACAAGCACCATAAGGAAAGAAGCACCAACAAAATGGAGCAGAGTAAAGATTTTTGAAAGCAACGGGTGCTTTCTTAACATTTCTTACGTGCCAGTCATATCCTCAAAACAATAGAAGGCTATTGTTCCAGAGCAAACTTAAAACAATTGTACAAAGGTTTATTTCATAGAAGAATCCTTGTTTACTTAAAGTTATTTGTAGCTTGCTTAATGCTCTCCACGGTTAATTCATTCATCAAAAATCATGTTGCAAAGTCGAAGGTTTTTTTTTTAAAGAGGTAGTTACAATTAAACGTGTTAGGTATGGTTAATAAGACGTTTTTTCTGCTTCTATTCAATTCCGTCATCGTTAATCTTTAAATCTCGTGATTCTCCCTGGTTCAAAACAAAGAAATCTTCCGTTTGCAAGCCGTATCTCTCAAGCGCTTCCTTCAGTTTGACAGGTGGGTCTAAGTAATACTGCGAAGAAAAACAGGAAATGCCAGATTAGACATAAATTAAGTCCTGTGTCGGGTACAGTAGCTATGAACTTGAAATTAAATGTCTCTGGAGATTTTCAGTCATCCAGGTCATGATTGCCCCAAAGGTGCTTTTTCAAGACGCAACTGGATTTTCTGGAGTTTCTTTGAAGATGCTTCGCTTCCCATCCAAGCAGCTTCTTCAACTCTGACTGGATGGTGGGGAAGGTTCAACGACAAATGTGCGCACGACAAAAGCGCGGCCAAAAAAGCACGGCGAGAAAACCGCCATGTTGAAATCGCGCCCACAACAGCGCGCCGACAAAAGCGCACCATCAACCATCTGGAGAACCGGTGGCGGAAATTTTGAGTACTTTTGAGAAATACCACCTCTGATTGGTCCCTCCCCCATCTATTCTCTGCCTCTTGAGTCCCAACTGATCGGGAGGGAATGGAGATTTTACAGTATCCTTCCCCTGGAATGGGGTGAGAATCAGTGGTGGGATTCAAATTTTTTTACTGCCGGTTCGGTGGGCGTGGCTTGGTGGGCGTGGAATGGCTTGGTGGGTGTGGCTTGGCGGACATGGCAGAGGAAGGATACTGTAATAACCCTAAACCTAACCCTAAATCTAACCCTGAACCTAACCCTAACTCTAACCCTTACCTTAACCCTAATCGCGCTTTTGTCGGTGCGCTGTTGTCGGCACGCTGTTGTGGGCGCAATTTCGACGTCACGGTTTTCTCGCCACAGTTTTGTCGGCACGCTTTTATCGTGCGCGCATTTGTTGGGTCACGGGTGGGGAAAGGAACGCTTTGCAGGCAGCTGGTCATTTGCATCCTTTGAGAGAGTCGTCGAGGCCACTTGGAGGTTTATCTGTCTCCTCAGGGTCTCCTGAGTTGTGCAAATGGATGTGGAGCCTTCTTGGAACTGCTGAAAGGATTGTGCTGTGAAGCCTCGGGAGGGCGAAAAACCGCCCAGCGCACAAACCGGAAGTTCAGGGAACTTCCTGAAGCCTGGGTAGGGCGAAAAACAGCCCAACAGAACCCACCGAGAGTTTGGGAACGACAAAAAGATTAGCCATCACTGTTCTATATCCTTCCACTTTAAAGTTCTGCAGGCAGCACAACTTGTGAGTTATACGTACCTCGTTGGCTAAAGCAAAAGTTCCCCAATGAATCCCGATGGACTTCTTGGCTCGTACATCAATGTGGATTCTCACTGCTTCTTCAGGATTCACATGCTGGCATTTGATAAACCACCTACTCTCCACCCAAAACAAAATAAAAAAAACAAAACATAATTTCCTTGACAATTTTGTTTTTCTAAAATGTATTTTTTCGACAATCGGTGCTTTAATTACAACTTTTATTTTCTGGCCAACATAAATCTCCCAGGTATCCCTTTTCATTTTGCATTTCTATAGGTTTTCCTGGCTACTTCCACATGGCTAAGAATAGTTAGTTAGCCAGTAGCTATTCATGTGTTAAGACGCCTCTCAGCTACATGTAAATTTTTGCAAAACACCCCATAGATTACACCTAGTTCCTTTCTCTTGTCTTGCTCTCACCACTCCCTTGTTCGCCGTTAAATAGCCGTACCCTCTTGCCTCTCTTTGTAATTCAGCCTTTCCGCTACTCAGCCCCCTCAAAATGGGTCTGGGACTGTTTGAGCTCAGATTCAGCATTTTCAATGTGTCTGCAGAAGGAAGCAGCTTTTGATTGTGGGTTTTCATTGTAAGCACTTGGACGCTTTCCTATACACTAGATAGTAACTGGCTGTAGAAAGCAGGCTAAGCTGGAAGGTGGAGTTAAACAAGTCATCAGTTTGGAGTCTTTGCGTTGCCACAAAAGACTCAAGTCCAGCTCTTCCCCCCCGCCCTGTGAATTCCATTGGCCCTTATTTAGAACCAATTCAGTTTTGACTGTTAGTGGATCAGATTCCTTTGTACAAGGAGTCCTCGAGTTATGATCACAATTGAGCCCAACATTTCTGTTGCTAAGTGAATCATTTGTACATTTGGACCAGTGGTGGGTTTCAAAAATTGTTCGAACCTACTCTGTGGGTGTGGCCTCCTTTGTGGGAGTGGCTTGCCACCCATGTGACCAGATGGGAGTGGCTTGCCGCCCATGTGACCGGATATGAAGATGCTGACGACACTTGTCAGAACCACTTTAAATTACCTCACACACAGCACTGGCATACATAAGAATAGGATGTCAACTTGTTTTTTAAAAGGCATCTTTGGTTTGCGTTAAAACAACTTCAACACACGCAATGTTCTGATTGCGCCACAACCGCAGTAGTCATCCTTACCTTTCACAGAGGCACTGAGTTTTATAAATAGGAGCATGATAGTGTAGAATAATCATATCCAAGGACCAGTGGTGGGTTTCAAAATTTTTTGGAACCTCTTCTGTAAGTGTGGCCTGCTTTCCAGGTCCACTGGTGGAACGTCTTCTAACCGGTTCGGTAGATTTGACGAACCGGTTCTACCGAATAGGTGCAAACTGGTAGAAACCCACCTCTGATTTGGACTACATGCATCTAAAAACGTATCAGTAGGCCGATAGTGCCAAAAGTGCTTTTTCAGGAGGAAACTGGACTTTCTTGTTTTTCTTTGGAGACATTTCACTTCTCATTCAAGAAGCTTCTTCAGCTCTGACAGGATGGTGGGGACTGGAAGGATTTATATTCCTCGCAGAATATAATTCCCCTTCCAAATATTTTCATTTCCCACTACTCAGGTGACTCTGAGGACACAGAAAAAAACCTCCAAGTGGCCTCAACAACTCTCCAAAAGGATGCAAATGACCAGCTGCCTGCAAGGAATATAAATTCCTTCCATTCCCCACCATCCAGTCAGAGCTGAAAAAGGTAAACAATAGATACAAACTGAAAGTAAATCGCTCCAAACTTGATTGCAGAAAATACGACTTCAGCAACAGAAAGTGGTCAACGCCTGGAATTTTCTACTTGACTCGTTACACCCTCAAACCCCCACAGCTTCAACCTTAAACTGTCTAGCGTGGACCTCACCCCGTTCCTAAGAGGTCCATAAAGGGGGCGTGCATAAGCGCAGCAACGTTCCTTCCGTCCCTGTATTAACGTCCCCATTTATTTGTACTCATTTCCTTTGTTCCTGTCCACATTCATTCTTACACCTGTTATCTTGTACATGTGATGAACTAAATACATAAACAAACAAATAAAACTAAAGACTTTTGAAGGAGAAGCAAAACATCTTCAAAGGGGGAAAAAAAGAGAGAAGTCCAGTTGCCTCCTGAAAAAGCACCTTTGGGACAACTGTGACCTGGAGGACTGAGAATCTCTACCGACTTTCAGTAGGCTGATATGTCAGCCTCCACACTTCAGCTATCGCACCTTGGTTCGTAGGCTCCGATGGGAATGGCTGCAAGATCAAACGGCCCAAACCGTTTCCCTATTTCCTCAAAGGCAACGCAATAGCCGGTATCTCCAGCGAAAAAGAACCGGTTCCGGGGACCCACAACCGACCAGCTTCCCCAAAGAACTTTGTTGTCGTCCATGGCGGTCCGTTTGCACCAATGCTGAGCAGGAGTGAAAACAAAGGTGACGGCGTCGCGACCAGGAATGCAGTTTTCTCCCCACCAGTCCAGCTCGATGACGTTCTCGCAGCCGTATTTCCGCATCCAGTCTAAAAGGCCCAGCGGCACGAACCACCTCAACTCGCTGCCAAAACGGGCGTTTAAACTCACGACGGTGGGATAATCCAGGTGGTCGTAATGGTTGTGGCTGATCAACACGGCGTCTATTTTGGGCAGTTCGCTGACGGTGCATGGGGGACCTCGGAAACGCTTAGGGCCCAGAAACTGCACCGGGGAAGCCCGCTGGCTGAAGATGGGGTCGGTAATAAACGTGACGTCATCCATTTCTACCAACACCGAGGCATGTCCAAGCCAAGTTACGCGCATACCATCTCCGGTCTTTCCAAACAATTCAGGGTTTTGGACAAAATAAGGTGTCAACACTGGGAGATTTGTGTCAAGGATCTAGCAACAGAAAAACAGAAAAGACAAAGTCAGAAAACATCTCCTATTTCCAAAGGACAAATATTATACGTCTTCAATCAATCAGAATAGAGCTGGAAGGACCTTGGAGGTCTTCTAGTCCAACCCCTTGCTCAAGCAAGAGACATTATTCCAGGGCTGTCAAACTCCCGGCCCGCATGCGTCACGCGCTGGGCATTCCCATGCTTCAATACACAGATAAAGCAGCAGAACCATCTTCTAGAAGAAGGGAAATTCTGGTTACAAACCTCCACTGCCTTCTGGCTCTATCCACTACTGGAAAAGGCTTCGGGAGTCAACCTCCAGGTAAAATCCGGAGCCGGAGTCCCGGAAGCAATTTGTGACTGTGTACAACCACGTTCTAGTAACTCCTGCGACGCAGCTGGAACCAATCGTATCGGCTCTGCCGTTCCATTGGACTATTTTAGCGACATGGAGAGGGGGGTTCTACTGCTTGGGTAACAGTCTATCCTCCCTATTAATCTACCCAGGCCCCGTGCTAGAGAGGACACTCCAGCTTTGACTTCTTCTCAGAGCACGATACCATCGTCTTTTGAGACTGATGGATGCCAACGCAATGCAATGTATAGGTCAGCCTCTCCTACATCCTGATGTCTTTTGAGCTCTGAGCAGACCTCCCGGGAGCGTACACGTTGCAGTATGGATAGGTCAGGCCATGAACGAAGATTTTTATGGCTGGTGTTGCTTTTGGTGAGCGAATGGTTTATGGTTTATGGTTTATGGTTTATTATTTATAGGCCGCCCTTTTCCCGGAGGGGACTCAGGGCGGCTTACAATTTATGGGGAGGGGAATACAAAACAGTAAGACATAAAACAATACATAAGTAAAAATAGAACACAACATTCATTCATCATTCGGGTGGGGACGGATTACAATCTTTATCCCCAGGCCTGACGGGTTAGGCAGGTCTTAAGGGCTGTGCGGAAAGTCTGGACGGTGGTGAGGGTACTAATCTCCACGGGGAGATCGTTCCAAAGGGTCGGGGCTCCTACTGAAAAGGCACTCCTCTGCTTAGTTGCCAGTCGACACTGACTGGCGGATGGAACTCGGAGGAGGCCTAATCTGTGTGATCTAATAGGTCGTAAGGAGGTAATTGGCAGGAGGCGGTCTCTCAAGTACTCAGATCCACTACCATGGAGGGCTTTATGGGTGGTAAGTAGCACCTTGAAGCGCACCCGGAGATCAACAGGTAGCCAGCGCAGCTCGCGGAGGATAGGTGTTATGTGGGCGAACCGTGGTGCACCCACAATCACTCGCGCGGCCGCATTCTGGACTAGCTGAAGTCGCCGGATGCTCTTCAAGGGCAGCCCCATGTAGAGCACGTTGCAGTATTCCAGCCTAGAGGTCACAAGGGCCCGAGTGACTGTTGTGAGAGCCTCCCAGTTCAGGTAGGGTATATATGAATTTTCCGTTTGCTGGGCTCTTTTTTGCAAACGACTCTGCAGAAGCGTGACGCCACCGCCGCTGTTCTTGAAAATAGGGGCATCGCGGGAATTGCCGATGATTTCATTGGGGAAGATGGCTGATGCCTGAAAGTATGAGCATGATAGTGTAGAATAATCATATCCAAGGACCAGTGGTGGGTTTCAAAAAATTTTGGAACCTCTTCTGTAGGTGTGGCCTGCTTTCCGGGTCCACTGGTGGAATCTCTTCTAACTGGTTTGGTCGATTTGACGAACCGGTTCTACCGAATAGGTGCGAACTGGTAGGAACCCACCTCTGATATTTGCTAAGTACATCAACATGGGATGCTGTATTAGGATTGTTTGTCACATCCCCACTTAAATAGCTATGTCTGTTTCACCCATGAGATTATTTTTAGGTGTGCTGTTATGGTTGATAATTAAAGTCTACGTCCTCATCCATTTATCTGCACACGCTGTTCTTTGGAAATTGAGGCACAATCAACCGTGAATGCTCTTACCTGTTTGGAACAAGGGACTTGGCTGTTGTCTTTTTCTATGAAGGTCCACTTCAAGAAATTTGTGAAGGTGGCGGGTTCCCAGGTGGGCCAAGGATTCATGAATCTGCCATCTTTATCTTTCTTGGACTTTGTTACACCTTCCTCCGGTCGGCCATCCAACTGGAAGCTTTTGCTCCCCGGGGAACCTCGATGAGGAGTCTGACGTTTCCTTCCTTCTTCTTTCGAGTTGGAATTGCAAGGCTGCTCTTCGTCCATAGCATTTGGTGATGAACTAGGGAGGGAAACAAGAAAAAGGTTATTTCTCTTTCTCATTCGCGACGCTGAAAGGAAGGAGGAAGGAGAACCCAGGCATATCCTAAAGACCTTCTCCCTGCTATCTGCTAAACCTTCCTCCAGGTTTCCACGCCAAGAATGTTTGAGAGCAGGTCTTAGCATGAAGAAGACATTATAATTCTTTTAACGAATTCATGACGAGAAGCGTGTTTTGGATTTTAAACAAGATCAATGTGTCCTGTTGCTGCGTTCCAGGAGGATAAGCTAAAGCTTTGGCTGAATCATAAGCTGTTTGTGAAGTTCACAATTTTATAACCAGCCGATCGAAATACAGAAGCTCCGTAGAGACACGCAGGGACCCATCTGGCGATCCAATGGATTTTTTATTGGCAATAATAAGTAGAGAGTTATGGGGAGTTGGGGAAAAGTCCTAGAGGGAGAGAAAGGGAATTTAAGTTTTGGGAGAAATTGTCCTGTAAAATCAATTTCCTTCCACTCAGCGTTCCTTAAAAAAATGACAAAATATTCTCTTTCACATTTTAGGGAAGAGAAACTAAGTCATGATAAAACTATAACGTAGAGCTATTTTTGTATGTTAAAAGTACTACAGCAGTGGTGGGTTCCGGATCCCGTTCCAACCGGTACGGGATCCACATGGATATGGGCAGTGCGCGCTTGCGTCTTAGCGCCTCCGCGAGCCCCTGTGATGCTCCAGCTGCTCAGCGGAGCGTCGCACAGGCGCTGTACACACCCTGCACGGAAGCTCTGAAGACTTAAAAGACCAGTAAGGAGCTTGGGCGGGTGAGTGGGCCCTCCGGAGCACCGTACCGGAACGGTATCCGGTGCTCTGGGCAGGCTCCGGTACGCCTGTACCGGGGTGTACCGCCTGCAACCCACCACTGTACTACAGGTAACTCACGATGTACAACTGTTCCTATCGTGATGGCTCAAAGTTACAACGCCACTGAAAAAAATGAGCTTTGAACATTTTTTACACTTACGACCGTTTCGGCACCTCCTGGTTAAAATTCAAACATAATGGCGGCCGACTCATATTTATGACGGTTTCAGTGTCTGGGGTGTGTGTCACATGATCCCCTTTTGTGACTTCCCGACAAGCAAAGTCAAATGGGGGTAGCTAGATTCACCTAGCAATCGTGTCAGTAGCGTAACAACTGCAGTGATTCACTTAACAACCGTGGCAAGAAAGGTCGTAAAATGGTAAGCCAAATTCATTTAACAAATGTCTCACTGAACAACAGAAAGTTCAGGCTCCATTGTGAGTCATACGCTGAGGACTACCTATATGTATCCAAAGGATAATAATTTATTTGTCTGAAGTGGTATAGAGTATCCTGCCTAAGCAGGGGGTTGGACTAGAAGACCTCCAAGGTCCCTTCCAAATCTGTTCTTCTATTCTATTTGCAGACTGCATTATCTATAAATTTAAACACAATAGCCACGAATGATTGAGGGAGACGGGGGCGTTATTGTTTTTAATTGTTTTATATTGTTTTATTATTATAATTTTTTTTAAGCTGCCCAGAGTCACTGAGAATGAGGGGGGCAGCCATTAAAATATTCTAAATAATTAAAAAATATATAACGAGGAATATTTCTGGCTCGGCAAGGATCTTGTACCCATCCCTGCTGCCTTTACCTTTTCGAACTCAGAGATGCCATTGGATTCCAGAGTTTAAAAAAAAAATCAGGCTCAGCCAATTTTGCACATCTTGGAACGAGTAAATATTTTCCAGGTGCTGGACTCTGTGCAGCTGGGAGAAACCTTTGATTAAAATGAACTCTTCTTCTTCTGTCGACATCACAACAAGCGCAGCTCTGGTTTGAAGGTCGCTGAATGAACCGTTGTAAGTCAAGGAATAACTGTAGCTGTAGCGCAGGGTTGAAAAGAAGGACTCGCCCGTGATCTCTGAGCTTGGTGGTTTCCTTGCAGATGTTTCATTACCCAAACTAGGTAAATAAAGTAGAGAGAAAATCCCACTTCTTTCTAGCACTGATGATGTTACCTAGTTGAGTAATGAAACGTCACCAAGACAACACGGAAGCTCAGAGAGCACCAAGGACCCCACAGTTCTCTGGCTCACCCTGGCTGAGGAATTCTGGGAGTTGAAGTCCACAAAGTCTTAAAGTTGCCTTATTTGGAGACCCCCAACTTGGTACTCAACGCATTTCGATGTGAAAATGGCGTCCCGATACTCATTGTTTGCTTGGTACTCTACGCTGGAATTGACCAATGTCACCTGCCTTGTGATTCATACATTATTCTTATTATATAATGTAATAATTATTACATTATAATAATAGATGGAATTTTTTAAAAAAAATGGTCCTCTTTAATCAATTCCTAGAAATGAATGGGATTTAAGGCCAAATCCAATCATTGTAATAACTTCATAAAAAAGGGAGAAGTAATGCAATCTTTATTTTTATTTTAAATTTAGTTTGTCAAACGTGTACAAGATGGTTCACCGACAAAAGGGCGAACAACAAAACCGCGCCCGAATAAACTGCGGTGACAAAACCGCGTGTTCTAAAGCTCTCCGACGAATGAGCGCTGAATTGCGCCGACAACAGCACGGCAATAGAAGTGCGCTGTAAAACTAAACCTAACCCTAACCCTAAACCTAACCCTAAACGTAACGCTAAACGTAATGCTAAACCTAATCCTAACCCTAAACGTAATGCTAAACCTAACCCTAAACCTAACCCTAACGCTAAACCTAACCCTAAACCTAACTCTAAACTTAACGCTAAACCTAACGCTAACCCTAAACCTAACCCTAAACCAAACCCTAAACCTAATCCTAAACCTAACCCTTACCTTAAGTTAAAGCGCCCTTCTGTCTCTGCGCTGTTGTCTCCGCGCTGTTGTCGCCGCGCTGATGACGTCGCGGTTTTAGCAACGCGGTTTAGTCGGGCGCGGTTTTGTCGTTCGCCTTTTTGTCGGGTCACGGTACAAGATAACAAGTATAAGTATAAACGTGGACATGAACAATGGAAATGAGTACAAATAAATGGGGACGGCAGGATAAGGATGGAAGCCACGTTGGTGAGCTTATGCACGCGCCCCATGCCCCCCGTTTACGGACCTGTTAGGAATTGGGTGAGGTCCAGAGTAGACAGTTTAAGGTTGAAGCTGTGAGGGTTTGAGGATGTAACAACGTAGTCACAACACGGTGGACTGCAAATATTCATTGAAAAATGAAGTTGTGGTTTTTTGGAAAGGATGGATTTATGATACTGTGGTACCTTAAGTGCCCAAGCACTTTGAAACTCATCAAATTTGGTACTCAACGCATTTTGAGGTGAAAATGTTGTCCCGATACTCATTGTTTGTTTGATACTCAACGCACGAGGTAGAATTTATCAATGTCACCTGCCTTGTGATTCACTGCATTATTCTTATGGGAAAAATTAGTTTGGTACTCCTTGTACCTTCCGCAACAATTTACCGTAATGAAAAATATCAAGGTGCAAATTAATGAGGTACAGCAAGTTGTTTGTGCACAATATTTCTGCTGTATCGCCTGCTAAGGAGATGCTAGCCACATGTTCCACCGCAATGCAGGTGTATAAATGGGTTAATTATTCTGATTCTTTTTCATTATGGCTCTCACATGTTTGTGGGTGTTTAAATGGGAAATGGATGTTATTAGCTTAAGGCTCTCTTGGTTCTTTAAGCCTTCCCCAGTTGCAAAAGGTGTCAACAAAATTATTTGGTGACATCCTACTATCAGCAGCCATGACTCTTCAGTCCCAAAGTCAAAACACATTGATCTTTCTGTTGTAGAAGGAATGAATTTATACGTGACAGCATTACTAGAAATCAAGAAATAAGAGCCTATCAGAGCAGTGGGGGGAAAAGATACTGTAAATAATTTTCGGCATTAACAGAAAGAAACAGCAAGCAGTTTCACGATTATAGGATGGCTTGAGATATTAAATATGTGTGGGCATTTTGTAAACATCTCTTTCAAAGTGACCATATGATCCTGACTCTGTGTTTTGGTTCCTTTGCATTATTAATCTTTAAACTTTATCTTCCAATAACCCAGCTATTAAGAACAGCTATTTTTTATATATATAAATGACAGAGAAGTGTAGTTGATTTGGACACATTCCCCTCCATGAAATTAGGTGGGTTTTTTTGGACTTTAGGAATGAAGATGATTAGATATGATATTTCCCTATTTGTTTAATTTGTAGGATATCATTTCAAAACTTAGGTGGCTTCTTAGGTGGAAAAATGCTTTCTGTTCCCATTACCGATGTTAAACAGAAAGCACTTAATGCACTCAATAACTTGAGTATGAATACTATACGGTGTCAGGGTTACAAATAGCATCCAAAATTAAATCAGAGTCCAAGGCAAAAGTATTGCTCTAAGTTCCATTTTATTAAGAGAGTCGTGTTGGCACATCTGTGAAAACCCGAATATGAGCTTCAGCCAGTTAAGAGTTCATGATCTTGCCCCCACACCCACAAGCCCATCACATGGTCCAATCTTCCACTGCCATGCTGGCAGTTCCATCCATCCAGTTCCGGTCAGGTGCAGAGACAAAGGATGTCCTTGGATTCTAGAAAGGAATTTTATTTTGACATCACTTTCTACTCCTTACTATTCCCCCTCCCAATTCCCCACTAATGAAACAGCATAGTAGAATAGAACAGTGTTTCTCAACCTTGGCAACTTGAAGATGACTGGACTTCAACTCCCAGAATTCCCCAGCCAGCGAATGCTGACTGGGGAATTCTGGGAGTTGAAGTCCAGACATCTTCAAGTTGCCAAGGTTGAGAAACACTGGAATAGAATATTAGTGTGGCAGGCTAAAGACCCCTGCAGGCTTGACACAGGGATTAGAACACTTATTACTCAGGCCATGGTGACAACAAAATGATGTGTGTGAATGAAGGCAAGAGTGGAAACAACAGATGAATGAAGGAGAGAAGCAGTGGTAGGATTGAAATAATTGAACAACCGGTTCTCTGCCCTAATGCTTTCTTCCAATAACCAGTTCACCAAGCTGCTCAGAATGTTAACAACCGGTTCTCCCGAAGTGGTGCGAACTGGCTGAATCCCACCACTGGAGAGAAGTAACCTAGAACTAAAGAGAAATTTCCTGACAAGTCAGAACAATTAACCAGAGGAATGACTTGCCTCCAGAAGTTGTGGGTGCGCCATCACTGGAGACTTTTAAGAAGAGACTGTGCCGCCATTTGTGTGAAATGATATAGGGTCCTCTTCCTGAGCAGGGGGTTGGACTAGATATCCCTGCAATTGTTTTTCATGTGTTTTTAGCCTCCAATATTTTCCGTTGCTCTTCCTTGCATCATTTGCAAAGAGTAAACCAGAACATGGTACCCTAATCTGGTTCCACCACAAAACCGTGTTCGACTAAAGCGCGCTCGACGAAACCACGTAGCTGATGTCATCACAGGGCGACAACAGCGCGGAGAGTCCCCTTTGGGGGAAAAGGGCAGCAAATAAATATAATAATAATATGAGACAGAAGCACGCTGTAAACGCTAAACCTAAAATTAACCCCTAAACCTAACCCCCCTAAACCTAATCCTAAACCTAACCCTTAACCTAACCCTAACCCTTAACCTAACCCTAAACCTAACCCTAAACCTAACCCTTACCTTAACTTGAATTGGCTTGCTTTCAAAGCGCTATTTAAAGCGCCCTTCTTTCTCCGCGCTCGCTGTTGTCGCCCTGTTGATGACGTCAGCGACGCGGTTTAATCGGGCGCGCTTTAGTCGAGCGCGGTTTTGTCATGCCACGCCCTAATCCTACTTCCATTCCATTCCATTTATTGAATTTATAGGCCACCCAATCCCGGAGGACTCCGGGCGGTTTACAGAAATAAGGAATATTAAGAAGGGATTAAAACAATAAGACACATCAAAATTAAAAGAACACAACATGCACCCAGTCTAAGCGGGGCTGGACCTCAATCAAGAGGTCAACAGCCCCAGGCCTGCCGGAAAAGCCAGGTTTTAATAGCTTTACGGAAGGCCATGAGAGTGGGTAGGGTCTGGATCTCTGGGGGTAGCTCATTCCATAGGGCCGGAGCGGCAACAGAGAAGGCCCTACTCTGAGGCGTCGCCAGCCGGCATTGTCCAGCTGATGGCACCTGGGGAAGGCCCATCCTGTGCGATCTTATTGGTCTCAGGGAGGTATGCGGTATACTTCAACACCTTCACCTCTCTTATCACCCAGCCGTTAGAAGAAGAAAAAAATCTTAATTCTTATCTTGGACGCGTACAGCCGAAGGGGAAAGGCAAGCTCGAGAAATATTGTGGTATTTCACACCCAAACGAAACCAGACCGATCACTTGTATTTCAAACAGAGACACTGCCCCGTGTTTCTGGTTTCCCCGTTGACGTTACTTGTCGGGAGGTTGCAAAAGAGGATCACATGACCCCGGGAGACCACGACCGTCGTAAATATGAACCAGTTGCCAAGGGACTGAATTTTGATTGGTGACCATGGGGGACACTGGAAGTGTCATAAGAGTAAAGGGTCAAAAGTCCCATTTTTCAGAGCTGTCGTAACTTCAGTCACGAAACAAATTGTTCTACTCCCTGTAGTGGCTTCAAACTTGTATTTTCTCTATAGCAAACACTCTCTGAGGTGACTTGGCCTGAAAAAAAATAACCAAGATCAGGATAAATTGGCCCCACCATTTTTTTCTTCCCCAACGGAGGATTAAAAACTCTGAACTCTGTTTCTAGTCCTTAAGTACCATCCCAAACTATTTATGAACGACGACAACATGTTAAGAACATTTTGGGGCAAGAATTTATTGGCAAAGTAGCAGGTTCACACAAGGATATTTGGTCATGTTTTTAATGCAGAGCAAATGCATTGTCAGTGGTTTCAGCTTCGTAAGGAATCTGTACATTATGTTCTTAAAAATTACTGGTTTTGGAAGTCACAATCGCCTTAAGGAAAGAAGCACAAACAAAATGGAGCGGAGTAAAGGTTTTTGGGAGCAACCGATGCTTTCATACGTTTGCCAATCGCATTCTCAAACAACAGAAGGCTTTGGAGGACGATAACAAACAGTTCACAAATGCACACACACACGTTTTGGCCAGCAGCACAATCAACGTTAGGGGTTTTTCATATTCGAAACTCTCGAAAAGGCACGTTTCAAGGGATCATTTCAAATCGAAGCTTCGGTAAAATCTGGGTTTTCCTTAAAATGTGCTTTTGGCAGCAACTCGTGTCGGAAGACTCATTTCAAATCCTACAATTCGGCAGCTTCGAAGGCACCAGGCACCACCCTCCGGTGAGAACTTTGCCCCAAGTCCTTTGCCCATTAAGGCTGCAGGGTTCAAAACAGAGATTCCACCCCAGTTACTACCGTACACGGGTCGTACGCGGAACTTTTAAAAATACTGTCACGTGGGTATTCATATTTTAAAAACCAGCCATGCCGTAGAAATGCGTGTCCAAAGAAAAGATTGCGGCAAATTCTAAATGCCCTTTTAATCTAGGCTTCGTGTCATGTTAAACACGCATATAAAAATGCTGGCTCCTGAGTGTTTTCATCTTCACAGCTCACCCAAAACTCAGATTTCAGCAAGGATTTTGGCATGCCAGGAAAAGTTTTCAATTCGTGTATAAATCCAGCACCCGGTTATGAATACAGAAGGGTCGTTTTCGGGTAGCCTTGTGTTTTTTATCCCAGCATCTTCACACATCTACCTTATTTAATGAGTGGGAGAGGATGGAAGGATTCTATAATTCTCATCATCACCACACGTACCTGTATCAGGTAGTCTCATCAGCACTGATCTGCATATAGTCAGTTTGCATATTAGTGGTCAGACTAAAATTTTACATTCATTTTTGCATGCAACCAGGCTCTGTCAAGTGCTGAACACATGCTGTTAAAGTGTGTCTGGATGGGAATAAATTCTTAGCAGTTATTTTATACCGTTCCGGAGCAAATGAACAATTGTAGAAAGGTTCATTTCATAGAAGAATCCCTGTTTAAAGTTATTTGCGGCTCTGTTAATGCTCTCTACGGTTAATTCGTTCATCAAAAAAATCATGTTACGAAGTCGGTATGCAAGGTTTTTTTTAAAGAATTCGTTACAATTAAACACGCCTGAAGTCTTCAAAAGCCTATTTAATTTTCGTCTTACAAATAAAAATATTCACTCTTAGTTTCCACACCCCCCCAACTCAGTTATGGTTAATAAGAAGTTTTGTCTGCTTCTATTCAATTCCGTCATCGTTAATCTGTAAATCTCGTGATTCTCCGTGGTTCAAAACAAAGAAATCTTCCGTTTGCACGCCGTTTCTTTCAAGAGCTTCCTTCAGTTTGACAGGTGGGTCTAAGTAGTACTGGGAAGAAAAACAGGAAATGCCAGATTAGACATAAATTAAGTTCTGCGTTGGGTACAGGAGCTATGAACTTGAAATCAAATTAAATGCCTGCGGAGATTCTCAGTCATCAGAATCGTGGTGCTTTTTCAAGAGGCAACTGGGCGTCGTTCTGATTTTTCTTTGAAGATGTCTCGCTTCTTATCCAAGCAGCTTCTTCAGCTCGCACTGGATGGTGCATTTATGAAGGCGCTTCGCTTCTTATCCCAGAAGCTTCTTCAGTTCCGATTTTGGACAGAACGTCTCACAGAACCGAAAAAGCTTTTTAGATGAGAAGCAAAATGCCTTCAACAAAAAATAAAGAAAGCCCAGTCGCCTTTTTTTGACAAAAGCAACTTTGGGATTGAAATCAAGTTGGGATTTATTTTCCCTGTGAAATAAAATCTGTGGCCGCTTTTTAATGTACGGTTTACGGTTTATTAGGATTTGTATGCCGCCCACTCCCTAGAGACTCTGGGCGGCTTACAGATAAAAATGGGGGGGGGGGCATATAAAAATTAAAAAGAACAGACATTAAAATTGCACAACATTCATACAGCTTAGAATGGGGCTGGATAAATCAACAGCCCCAGGCCTGCCGGAACAGCCAGGTCTTAACTGCTTTGCGGAAGGCCGGAAGGGTAGTAAGGGTCCGGATCTCCACGGGGAGATTGTTCCATAGGGCCGGAGCAGCTACAGAGAAGGCCCTCCCCCAGGGAGTCGCCAGCCGACATTGACCGGCAGATGGAATCCGGAGGAGGCCTAATCTGTGTGATCTTATTGGTCTCTGGGAGGTAAATGGCGGGAGGCGGTCTCTCAGGTAGCCAGGTCCTAAACCACGTAGGACTTTAAAAGTAACGACTAGCACCTTGAAACGTGTCTGGAGACCAATGGGAAGCCAGTGCAGCTCGCGGAAGATAGGTGTAACGTGGGTGTACCTAGGCACCCCCACTATCACTCGCGCGGTACTGCCCTACGATGTAACGGATTCCTTGTATTTCTGTGGTCATTGGTACAGTATTGTAAATCGGATGACCACAGTAGCAGCAGCTTGCTGTCCTTGGCAGATCTTAAAAACCCTAAGCGGGATAAGATCTCTTTAATCCATGAAGGGAAACCTACCAAGAATTCTCAAACTTTGGGTTAGATTGGAACATGAAAAAATAGCCCCAGGAGAAAAGCCAAAGATATCACTTCAAAACCTTTCACTTAGGTCACACTTGGAATCCTGCATTCAGTTTTGGTCGCCACAATGTAGAAAAGATGTGGAGACTCTAGAAAGAGTGCAGAGAAGAGCAACAAAGTTGATTAGGGGGCTGGAGGCTAAAACATATGAAGAACGGTTGAGTATCTGTGTCTCTCTTTCTCTTTCTCTCTCCGTGAGTGTGTTCCAGCATAACTCTGGAATGCCTCAAGTAATTTCAACCAAAGTTGGTATCAGAGGTGGGAACCTACGTGGTCGGACCGGGTCGGACGAGTAGGTAGTAACTCGGCTGGCCATGCCCCTGAACCGGTTCTATCGGCGGCATCAGAGGCGCCGATAGATTGTTTTTTTATTCTGCGCATGTGCAGAAGCATTTTTATAGTATTGTGCATGCACATGAAGCGCATGTGTGTTCGCAGCCCATCCCTGAGTGAACCGGCAGTAGCAGAAGCTGGAACCCACCCCTGCTTGATACACAGATGACTTACTCTCTGGAGAAAAATATTGTGTGGGTAAGACACCCCTAACACTTCAGGGTGTGTGTTCTGTTAAGATACAGCCTGTTGTGCTTTCAAATGGCTTCTACTGTACTGCCGTAAAATGGATTCTATTGTACAGTGCAGTGGGGTTGCCATGGTAACGGCTTCACAGTACTCCACAAGGGGGTTCCGTCTGGTAAGGGGGATAATCTAACATTAGAAATTACCTTTGGTCCGGACATTTTCCCCCTATAAATAAATAAATACCCAGGCAACGCCGGATTATCGTCTAATAATCTAGAAAGTTGGAACTGTACGTTGTAATTATTGCTGAGTTCATCGTGAGCGTGGTTGTCTAGAGGCTTAGTTTTTGTACATACTCATTTACATAAAATGAATGAGCAACAAATAGAAATTGTCAGGATTAAAAACGGGGAAGGCCGTTTGTCGGGAACAAAAGCTGAATTCATGGGGACTGTGTGTGCCATTGTAGACATCTGGCGTTTGCTGGACTTCTTGCCTTATTCCTTTCTCCCTGGACTAATTACGGTATTCCTTTGCTTCCTGGACTCATTGATTTATTCCCTTTTCCCGCTGGATTTTTTGCCTTGAAGCCATTGTGCTGGACTACTTGCAGCCAGAGACTGCTGAAGGTGTGTCTGTGGGTGAGCACTTTGCATATTAACATATTAGCAATAGCAATAGCAGTAGACTTATATACCGCTTCATAGGGCTTTCAGCCCTCTCTAAGCGGTTTACAGAGAGTCAGCATATTGCCCCCAACAATCTGGGTCCTCATTTTACCCACCTCGGAAGGATGGAAGGCTGAGTCAACCCTGAGCCGGTGAGATTTGAACCGCTGAACTGCTGATCTAGCAGTAGCCTGCAGTGCTGCATTTAACCACTGCGCCACCTTGGCTCTGTATATTAAAATATACAACAGTCACAATTTCCGAGGGGCTGGATATTTCGAAAGCCCCCCGGCCTGCTGGAGCAGCCAGGACTTAACGGCTTTGCGGAAGGCCGGGAGGGTAGTGAGGATCCGGATCTCCACGGGGAGATCGTTCCAGAGGGCTGGAGCTGCAAGAGAGAAGGCTCTCCCCCGGGGAGTCGCCAGCCGACACTGGCTGGCAGATGGGATCCGGAGAAGGCCTAACCTGTGTGATATAATCGGTCTATGGGAGGTAATCGGCAGGAGGCGGTCTCTCAGGTACCTCTCTTGTTTGTGTACACATGCACGTTGGTTTATTGATGTGTGCGCTCGCGCCTGCCCACTCGATCAATAGAAGGTTTTAACCTCCGATGTCCCTACCGCCCACCTGGAATCCCGAAACGCCCACTAGTGGGCGGTAGGGACCAGATTGACGACCCATGAGTTATACGCACCTCATTGGCTAAAGCAAAAGTTCCCCAATGAATCCCGATGGACTTCTTGGCTCGTACATCAATGTGGATTTTCACTGCTTCTTCAGGGTCCACATGCTGGTATTTCATAAACCACCTACATCCCCCCCAAAAATAAAAGAAAAATACATAATTTCCTTGAAGGTTACCTTGACGATTTTGTTTTCCTTATTGTATTTTTTTTTACAAAATTGGTGCTTTAATTGCAACTTTTATTTTCTGGCCAATTTAAATCTCCTAGGTGTCCTTTTTCATGTTATATTTCTATAGGTTTTCCTGGCTACACCCACGCAGTTAAGAATAGTTGCTTATTTTCTCATGAGAAGGAAGGGAGGGAGTGTACTTGGAGAGAGGAGTGGTAGAGGGGGAGGGGAAGTAGGGTAGAGGGGAATGTTGGAGGAAAGATGGAAAGTTGGAGGGGGGCGAAAGAAAGGGTGTATGGAGGGTCGAAGAGGTACATTGGGTTTCTATTTTGGGGGGTATTGTTGACAAGAGGAATGGCTGTGTTTATTGTTTAATGTTATATGGCCCCGGTTATGCACAGTATATATGTGACTGTACGAAAATGAAAATGGAAAATAAAAAACACATTTACTCTAATAAAAAAAAATAAAAAAATATATAAAATAAGAATAGTTGCCTATTCATTTGTTAAGATGCCTGTCAGCTAAAGGTAAATTTTTGCAAAACACCCCATAAATTACACCCACTTCCTTTCTCTTGTCTTGAAGAAAGAGATAAGGAAAGGTGGGTGGAAGGGAGAAAAAGAGAAGGAGAGAGGGTAGGAAGGGGAAGAGAGAGGGTAAGAGTAGGAGAGAGGTAAGGGAAGAAAGAAGGGGAAGGAGAGGAGGAAGGAAGTAGAGAAGGAAGGGAGAGAGAAAAGAAAGAAAATAAGGTGGTGTCATAACAGACGCTAGGGATGGTAAACAATACAATCCAAACTGTACCCTATAATCTCTTAAATGGAATAACAATAGTATAAGATTGGCAAAGAAAAAGAATAACCATGTGAATGTATACCTAGAATTATATGTAAGAGAATAAATGATAGCAATAGCAGTTAGACTTATATACCGCTTCATAGGGCTTTCAGCCCTCTCTAAGCGGTTTACAGAGTCAGCATATCGCCCCCAACAACAGTCTGGGTCCTCATTTTACCCACCTCGGAAGGATGGAAGGCTGAGTCAACCTTGAGCCGGTGAGATTTGAACTTTTGAACTGCTGAACTGCAGTCAGCTGAAGTGGCCTGCAGTACTGCACTCTAACCACTGCGCCACCTCAGCTCGCTCGATAGTAAGAATATATAGCACATCATAGATAAACAATATTTGGTTACAAATAGCTAAGTATAAATAAATATAGAATTGTATATAAAAATGGATAACGAATAAAGGAGACCATGAATGTAAGATAGAAAGGTATAGAAAACACTAACTGCAAAGAAACCGATTCGGAACTGCTGTATGATATATGATGGAACTTATTGTTCCTATGTTGTCTTAAATCATGTGTTTGTTTTTGTTGGTGTGTTTATGTGTATAAAATAAAAACTTTAAAAAAAAAAAGAATAGTTGCCTATTCATGTGTTAAGATGCCTCTCAGCTAAATGTAAATTTTTGCAAAACACCCCATAAATTACACCCACTTCCTTTCTCTCGTCTTGCTGTTACCACTCCCTTGTTCGTCGTTAAGTAGCCTTACCCTCCTGCCTCTCTTTCTAATTCAGCCTTTCTCAACTCGGCATCCGAGGTGGCGCAGTGGTTAAATGCAGCACTGCAGGCTACTTCAGCTGACTGCAGTTCTGCAGTTCGGCTGTTCAAATCTCACCGGCTCAGGGTTGACTCAGCCTTCCATCCTTCCGAGGTGGGTAAAATGAGGACCCGGATTGTTGTTGGGGGCCGATATGCTGACTCTGTAAACCCGCTTAGAGAGGGCTGAAAGCCCTATGAAGCAGTATATAAGTCTAACTGCTATTGCTATTGCTATCCTCAAAATGGGTTTGGGACTGTTTGAGCCTAGAATTCGGCAATTTCAATCAAGTCTACAGGAGAAAGCTGCTTTCAAAGGAGATAGAGTTATTTCTTCAAAATACAAAAGACGTCTTGGAGAAAGGTTTTAAGAAGATTATGGAAAAAATGGAAAATACCATATGGGGGATAAGGAGTAAAGACCAAGATGCCCAGAAAAGGGAGGAGTCAATAGAAGAAATTAAGAAAGAAGAAGACAAAGAGGAGATAACAATGAAAATAACAGTGATTGATGAGTCGAGGACTTCATGCGTCTAAAAACATTATTAGGCTCAGAGTCCAAAAAGTGCTTTTTCAGGAGGCAACTGGACTTTGTTTTTTCTTTGAAGACGTTATGCTTCTCTTCCAAGAAGCTTCTTCAGCTCTGACTGGATGATGAAAAATGGAAGGATTTATACTCTGCCGAATATAATTCCCCTTCCAAATCCTTCCATTCCCTGCTACTCAGGTGGGTTCCACCACAAAACCGCGCTCGACTAAACCGTGCCCGACTAAATCGCGTCGCTGACGTCATCAACAGGGTGACAACAGCGCGGAGACAGAAGCACGCTCTAAACCCTAAACCTAAAATTAACCCCTAAACCTAACGCCCCTAAACCTAATCCTAAACCTAACCCTTAACCTAACCCTAACCCTAACCCTAATCCTAACGCTAACCCTTAACCTAACCCTAAAGCTAACCCTAAACCTAAACCCTTACCTTAAGTTGAATCGGCTTGCTTTCAAAGCGCTATTTAAAGCGCCCTTCTTTCTCCGCGCTCGCTGTTGTCGCCCTGTTGATGATGTCAGCAACGCGGTTTAATCGGGCGCGGTTTAATCGGGCGCGGTTTAATCGGGCGCGGTTTTGACGGGTCACGACTCAGGTGACTGAGGAGACACATAAATCTCCAAATGGCCTCAACAACTCCCTAAAAATTTGCAAATGACCAGCTGTCTGCAAGGAATATAAATTCCTTCCATTCCCCACCATCCAGTCAGAGCTAAAGAAGCTTTTTGGATGAGAAGTGAAATGTCCCCAAAGAAAAAGAAAACGAGAGAAGTCCAGTTGCCTCCTGAAAAAGCACCTTTGGGACAACTGTGACCTGGAGGACCGAGAATCTCTACCGACTTTCAGTAGGCTGATATGTCGACCTCCACACTTCAGCTATCGCACCTTGGTTCGTAGGCTCCGATGGGAATGGCTGCAAGATCAAACGGCCCAAACCGTTTCCCTATTTCCTCAAAGGCAACGCAATAGCCGGTATCTCCAGCGAAAAAGAACCGGTTCCCGGGACCCAGAACCGACCAGCTTCCCCAGAGAACTTTGTTTTCGTCCAGGGCGGTCCGTTTGCACCAATGTTGAGCAGGAGTGAAAACAAAGGTGACGGCGTCGCGATTAGGAATGCAGTTTTCTCCCCACCAGTCCAGCTCGATGACGTTCTCGCAGCCGTATTTCTGCATCCAGTCTAAAAGGCCCAGCGGCACGAACCACCTCAACTCGCTGCCAAAACGGGCGTTTAAACTCATGACGGTGGGATAATCCAGGTGGTCGTAATGGTTGTGGCTGATCAATACCGCGTCTATTTTGGGCAGTTCGCTGACGGTGCACGGGGGACCTCGGAAACGCTTAGGGCCCAGAAACTGCACTGGGGAAGCCCGCTGGCTGAAGATGGGGTCGGTAATAAACGTGACGTCATCCATTTCTACCAACACCGAGGCATGTCCAAGCCAAGTTACGCGTATACCATCTCCAGTCTTTCCAAACAATTCAGGGTTTTGGACAAAATAAGGTGTCAACACTGGGAGGTTTGTGTCAAGGATCTAGCAACAGAAAAACAGAAAAGGCAAAGTCAGAAAACGTGTCCTATTTCCAAAGGACAAATATTATACGTCTTCAATCAATCAGAATAAAGCTGGAAGGGACCTTGGAGGTCTTCTAGTCCAACCCCTTGCTCAAGCAGGAGACATTATACCAGGACTGTCAAACTCCTGGCCCTCATGCATCACATGCTGGCTATGCCCCCACCCAACTTAGCGACCGGGGCGGCGTGGGAGAGTCCAGATACGTCACGTGATGCTACT
The DNA here is from genome assembly GCF_051295495.1 of Thamnophis sirtalis. Lineage (NCBI taxonomy): Eukaryota > Metazoa > Chordata > Lepidosauria > Squamata > Natricidae > Thamnophis > Thamnophis sirtalis. The sequence continues at coordinate 74,909,869 of NW_028261389.1, forward strand.
GTGATGACGTGAGTTTGACGCCCCTGCCCTATACCATTTCAGATAGGTGGTTGTCCAGTCTTTTCTTAAAAGCCTCCAGTGACCTACAACTTCTGAAGGCAAGCTTTCCCACTGGTTAATTGTTCTCCCTGCTAGGAAGTCTCTCCTTAATTTCAGGTTGCTTCTCTCCTTGATTGGTTTCTGTTCTGACCCCCTCCTCCGTCCAGTAACGAATGCCGAGACAAGCTTAACTGGAATGTACTTTAATTAGCATGACCAGAATCTCGGTGGCTGAAAGCCAAGCAAACAAACAGATAAGGACCTTGGCAGCAACTCAGACAAACCTTGGCAGCAATCCAGCCTGCCAAGTTCGTTACAACAGTTCTCTTTAGTCAATGCGTTGACTTCTGCAAGAGGCCCGTGTGCACCAGCAGTCTTTTTTATAGTCTGGAGAGGAGCCTAATGACCACCAGCTGAGCACAATTACCTCCTGTAATTGCGTAATTGTTCCTGACACCTAGTAGCTCTTCGATGGCGTGCATCCAGGAACAACTCACTGCTGGTTTCCGGCTCACTCTCCCTTGTCTCCTCCCCACCGGTCCAAGGCTCAGGCACCACCTGGTGGCCAATCAGTCTCTCTGCACCCTGCTCGAAGTCGGAACCCTGTCCAGGGTCCTCCACATCCTCCAGAGCTGACTCATAGGGCCTCTCGCTGTCGGAGTCTGGTGGCAGCTCCAACGGCTCCTGCTGGGCCACAACAGGTTTCCATCCATGGTTTCTTGCCTTGCCTTCTGGTGCTTTGGAAAATAGGTTGACCCCCCCGCCTCTTCTTTGTGGCAGCTCCTCAAATAATGGAATACTGCTATCATGTCCCGCCCTAGTCCTTCTTTTCTCCAGACTAGCCAAATCCAAATCCTGCGCCTCTTCTTCATATGTTTTAGTCTCCAGGCCTTTAATCATCTTAGTTGCTCTTCTCTGCACTTTTTCCAAAGCCTCAACAGGTGGCGCAGTGGTTAAATGCAGCACTGCAGGCTACTGCTAGATCAGCAGGTCAGCGGTTCAAATCTCACCGGCTCAGGGTTGACTCAGCCTTCCATCCTTCCGAGGTGGGTAAAATGAGGACCCAGATTGTTGGGGGCAATATGCTGACTCTCTGTAAACCGCTTAGAGAGGCCTGAAAGGCCTATGAAGCGGTATATAAGTCTACTGCTATTGCTATTGCTATTTTTTTTTTGTACAGTGGTGACCAAAACTGGATGCAGTATTCCAGGTATGGTCTTAGTAAGGATTTATAGAAACGGTACTAAACAGAAATGTTGTGTTTGTAAGTCAAGGACTACCAGTAGTCCCCTGAAGTATTTTAGCAAGCAAAACAACGTAACATAAATTAAATCAAAAGTTCTCAGTCGGGTTAGACTTTACTGGAAACCCTTCGAGGAGATTCAGAAGCAAACAACGAATAAGTTAATCCTTTAATAATTTTACTCTGACTAAGGGAAACGGTGGCTTAGTGACTAAGACGCTGAGCTTATCAATCAGAAAGGTCAGCAGTTCGAATCCCTAGCGCCCGCATAACGGAGTGAGCTCCCGTGACTTGTCCCAGCTTCTGCCAACCTAGCAGTTCGAAAGCACATAAAAAATGCAAGTAGAAAAATAGGGACCCCCTTTGGTGGGAGAGGAACAGCGTTCCGTGCGCCTTCGGCGTTTAGTCATGGCGGCCACATGATCACGGAGACGTCTTCGGACAGCGCTGGCTCTTTGGCTTTGAAACAGAGATGAGCACCGCCCCCTAGAGTCGCGATGACTAGCACCTATGTGCAAGGGGATCCTTACCTGACTTGGTAGTAACTCAGGTGCAAAGTGTGAATCAGTGTACTTATAGCTTGAATGTAAGACCAGCAACAGATGTTCCAAAGCTGGAAACATTCACAAATGGACCACCACCACAACAACAACAATTTGTGAGGAAATGTGGACATTGCTGTATTTATGTGCACCAACAAAACACTGTGGAAAAACATCTGAATTAATTTAGGAGGGAAGGAAGGAAACAGACAGCAGGGAAAAATACAAATAAGATTAGGTTAAAGTAAGGTAAAATACCAGAATATCAAAGAGGAGAAATATAAACCAAATATCTATTGGGACGACATTATAAATTATTTAGGAAAAAGGATATTTGCAAAGTACATCGACACATGAGGCTGCATTAGGCTTGCCACATTCACACTTAAATAGCTTTGTCTGCGTCACACGTGAAATCATTTTTAGGTGTGCTGTTATGTTTGATAATTAAAGTATAAGCCATCATCAGTTTTCTGAAAACTGAAGCACAATCAACCGTGAATGCGCTGACCTGTTTGGAACATGGGACTTGGCTGTTGTCTTTTTCCGTGAAAATCCACTTCAAGACATTTCGGAAGGTTACTCGTTTCCAGGTTGGCCAAGGATTCATGAATCTGCCATCTTTATCTTTCTCGGACTTCGTTACATCTTCCTCCAGTCGGTAATCCAACCGGAAGCTTTTCCTAGACGCCCTGGAAGAATTGCTCCCACGGGAACCTTGATTGGAATTCTGACGTTTCCTGACTTCGTCTTTCAAGTGGGAATTGCAAGGCTGCTCTTCGTCCATTTCATTTGGTGACGAACTAGGGAGGGAAGCAAGAAAAAAAAAATTACCGTATTTTTGGGAGTATAAGATGCATTCCCCCGCCCCCCGCTAAAAGCCCTACATGGCTTAGGACCCGGATATCTGCGAGACCGTCTTCTGCCGCATACTTCCCAATGACCGATAAGATCGCACAGGGAGGGCCTTCTCCGGGTGCCGTCAGCCAGACAATGTCGACTGGCAACTACCCGGGGGAGGGCCTTCTCTGTAGCCGCTCCGACCCTCTGGAATAAACTGCCCCCAGAGATCCGGACCCTACCCACGCTCATGGCCTTCCCGTAAGGCTCTTAAGACCTGGCTATTCCAGCAGGCCACGGGCTGTTGAACTCACGATTGAGTTCCAGCCCCGATCAGACTGGGTGTATGTTGTGGTCTTTTTAATCAATGTTTTTTGTGTTTTTAACTTCTATTTTTAAATGTATTGTTGTAAGCTGCCCGGAGTCCTTCGGGATTGGGCGGCCTATAAATTTATTAAACATCAACATCAAAAGAGGGTGAAAATTTGGGTTCGTCTTATACACTGAATGTAGTCCTGCCCACCCGCCGGTCCCCACCCTTTGGCCCCTGCCTCCCAGCAATTTGCCACCTTGCAGCAAACAGCCTGTTTCGGTTTCAGCTTTAGCACAGCTTGATTAGCACAAGCAGCTGATTGTTGGTTGGATCGCCCTCCCAACCATCAGCTGTTTCAGGCTGCAGGGATTGCCATTGCCTATTGCCACCTCTGCGATCCACATTTTTGGCCTCTGCATGCCCCATTTTCCACCTATTTCGATCCCTGCCACCTGGAATGGGCAGAAAATGCGGTGTGCGGAGGCTGAAAATGGGATGCGGAGGTCGAAAATGGGACGCTTTGAGGTGGCAGTAACCTATGGCAATCTCTGTAACCTGAAACAGCTGATCGTCAGGAGGCCGATCCAACTGATAATTAGCTGCTTGTGCTAATCAGGCTGTGCTGAAATTAAAACAAGCTGTTTTTGGCGTGTGAATTATTTATTTTTATTATTATTATCATTATTATTATTATACAATTGTATCACAGCGGCCAGTTGTTTCGCCGGATTTGGCATTGGTTACTAGTCGGGCCCCACCCAGGGGCCTAGGACGTCGTAACGTATTTTCGTAATATGCGTGCAGATCCAAGCAGTGCGGCTTTTTGCATTTGACTGATGATGATTTTGTCAATTTTTAACTGTTTTAAATGTAATTCCAGTGCTTTTGGAATAGCACCCAGTGTGCTGAATACCACTGGAATTACCACTGCTGGTTTGTGCCATAGTCGTTGAATTTCGATTTTTAAGTCCTGGTATTTTGCGATTTTTTCATGTTCCTTCTCGGTGACCCTGCTATCACCTGGTATTGCGATGTCTATGATTGTGACGCGATCGTCACTCGATCACAATCCAGACTCATATTTATGACGGCTGCGAGTCACGCGGTGCCCTTCTGAGACCTCCTGACAAGCAAAGTCAGTGGGGGAAGCCAGATTCACTTAACAACCACGTTATTAACTCAACCAGTCCAGCGATTCACTTAACAACGGTGGCAAGAAAGGTTGTAAAATGGGGCAAAACTCACTTAACAAATGTTTCACTTGGCAACATAAATTTGGGGCTCAATTGTGGTCGTTAAGTCGAGGACTTCCAGTATCTAGATATACAGTAAACACCCAAAAGATAGGTACATTGTAAGCACGCACTTTAAGAGACATGTTAGTGTAGGAAGTTAACACCCATTCTTCTAGGAAAATGAGATATTTTAGGAAATATTAAAAGGGCAGAATATTTCCCCTAAAAGGGGAGGCAAAAACTCAACCCCCCTCACCTTTGTCAAGACCTGGGCCAGTCTATTCTACATAACAAAGATCTGCCTCCTTCAGACAGAGCCATAGTAGGAATTACCCAAAGCCTTTTCATTCCATCATCACCCAGCAAGAGTCAACCAAGCCTGGGACTCAAAGGACGGTTCCACCACAAAACCGTGTTCGACTAAAGCGCGCTCGACGAAACCGTGTAGCTGACGTCATCACAGCGCGACCCTTAACCTAACCCTAAACCTAACCCTTAACCTAACGCTAAACCTAATCCTAACCCTTAACCTAACCCTAAACCTAACCCTAACCCTTAACCTAACCCTAAACCTAACCCTTACCTTAACTTGAGTCGGCTTGCTTTCAAAGCGCTATTTAAAGCGCCCTTTTTTCTCCACGGTTGCTGTTGTCGCCCTGCTGATGACGTCAGCGACGCGGTTTAATCGGGCGCGCTTTAGTGGAGCGCGGTTTTGTCATGCCACGCAAAGGACAACCTACAAAGTTACCTCTGCATCAGAGGTGGGTTCCTACCGGTTCGGCTGAGTAGATAGCAATTCAGCTGGCCACGCCCTCGAACTGGTTCTATTGGCGCTGCCGTAGATGGTGCCATCTTATTCTTTTATACTACTGCGCATGTACCACAAAGCGCGTCCCTGAGCGAACTGGCAGGAACAGAAGCTGGAACCCACCCCCTGCCCTGCCTGGCCCCATGGGACTTGTCAGACTCCCAATTCAGAACACAAGCTCAAATTCAAAGCCCAACAGAGGGCATAAAACCCAGGAACCTCGGTTCCACCACAAAAGCGCGGTAGACAAAAGCGCGTATGTGATGTCATCACAGCGCGACGAAAAAGATCAAAAAATGTAAAAATAAAGCGAAAACCTTACCCTAACCCCCCCAAACCTAACCCTAAACCTAACCCTTAACCTAACCCTAAACCTAACCCTAACCCTTAACCTAATGAAAAACCTAACACTAACCCTTAACCTAACGCTAACGCTCTAAACCTAACCCTAACCCTTAACCTAACCCTAACCCTAACCCTAACCCTTACCTTTATGTGAATCGGCTTGCTGTAATTTAATTTTTATTTCAATTTTTCGATCTTTTTCGTCGCGCTGTGATGACGTCACATACGCGCTTTCGTCGACCGCGCTTTTGTGGAACGCGGTTTTGACGGGTCACGGGAACCTCAGATTCTCTTCCCTTTTTTGCCCAGGATCTCAAGCCATGTGATCCTGTCCACCATTAAACCATCTTTCCAAGCAACTTCCATGAATCCAGTGACTTTTCCCACCCCCACTTGAAACTGAACCCAGATGGGCATTTCTTCCAACATTAGAACCGAGTATTGGATTTGCAGACTAGAAACCCCAAATCTCCCCCAAAACTGACCACAGGATCCCAGGCCTAAATTTTCGGACGCGAGAAAAAAAAATAACACTTTCGAAAGCTATCAAGAGTGCGATCTGGGTGCGACCGATAAATTACCCCACGGTGCCTTTCCACATTTCCTGGTTCAAAGTCATTTACCTTTAGAAGGGAGTAATTCGTCATCGTAACTTTAAAAACTTTAAAAGTTACTAAAGTTAAAAGAGTTTGCCAAAAGTTACTTGGGTGTTTAAATCGGTGTCCCCTTTACGCACCCAGCCAGCTGCTAATCTAAAACAATTTTTAAAAAAAATTAACCGAAAGCGTTCGTTCATAGGAATTTGGACCCGTCTTCCTTGGCAGAAAATATTAGAAAAATTGACCTACCCCCAAGGGTGTCTGAAGAAGCGAGTTATAGTTCACGCCAGTTTTCAAAAACGCCTTATCAGTCTGAGAAGCTGGCAGACTGGTTATTAACGTGAGTCTTCACCCACAACATCTTGGACTTAAATAGTTAAATCTCACTCAACTGGAAGCTGAGGAATGTTGTTACTACTAGTAGTTAATTAAGATCTTAGCAAAGTATCCATTTCCTTTTATTACAGAGCAATTTGCACCTAGTCTTTCTACCCGAAAGGGTTGAACCAAAGGAAGGGAAGATCGGGATGTTTCCATAGAAGTTTGCACATTTTCCTTCTCTTGGCTTCTTCCCCAATTGTGTGTGTATGCGCGTGTGTGTGTGCAATCATGTGGTCATTTTTTATCCCGCACTTTAAACCCTGCAGGCAGGAATCTCCGAAGTGTTGGCAGCCTCTCTGAGGTCATGGCGTAAGGCCAAATGCGTTCAGGGCGAACTTTTTAACAGCCTGAGAAATTTCACAACCCTGGAGAATCACGATTTTCAATCCCTAGTAAAAAAGGCTTGATTTAAATCAACCCGATTTAAATCGTAATTTTAAAAGAGCAGCTGTCATCTCTGTCCCGTCTTCCTGAGCCGCTACAGACCCACCGAAAACTCCCAATATTGCAGAATAGACAGCCTCACATGCTGGAGAACTGAGCTCCATTTCACGCGGAATAAACTAAACTATTAATTGTATCTTAAAGAGAAAATTATCTTTAGGTAGATTTTTACTCCAATAGTGTTTTATCAAAATAAATTTAATAATTTTTTAAAAATCCGATTTAATTGGGGGAAAAAAACAATTTGAATTTTTAAAAATCTCATTTTTTAATTTCTTTTTTATAAAAAAACATCGATTTTTATCCACCGTGCTTCACACTTATGACCATTGAATCATCCCCATGGCCACGTGATTGACATTCGGATGTTTGGACAACCGATTCACATTTATGACAGCTGCAGTGTCCCCGGGCTCATGCCATACCCTTTGGACACCTTCCGACAGAGAAGTCAGATTCACTTAACGACCGTGTGACCAATTTAAGAACTGCATTCACTGAACCACTATTAGGGAGGTCATACAACGAGGCAAAACTCCTTGAACAAACTGTCTCACTTAGCCACAGAGGTTTTGGCCTCAACTGTGGTCGTAAACTGAGGATTACTGTACACCTATCCTACTGGATAGATTAAATATCAGGAGCAATTGTCATTCTCATATATATATATATATATACACATATTTAAAGTTACAACCCCCCGTATGCCCAAATATGGGAGGAAGTTCACTATGTCCATTCTCTGTCTATCGGCTCCCTTTATTTATTTATCAGCACAAATACAACACACACAGAGAGAGAGAGAGAGAGAGAGAGAGAGAGAGAGAGAGAGAGAAAGAGAGAGAGAGAGAGAGAGAGGGAGAGAGAGAGAGAGAGAGTGTGTGAGTGTCACAACCCCTGGTATGCCCAAATATGGGAGGAAGTTTACTGCTTCTATTCTCTGTCTATCGGCTCGTCACAAGAGACCATCCAGACAGAAACCCAATATTTTTACTGTTGCCTTTGTTACATTTGTGTTGTATTTGTGCTGATAAATAAATAAAGGGAGACTAGTATAGATCTATTTCAAGCTATTTAGCTCTCATCAGCTAGCCATACCCTTACTGGGATTGGAACCTGCGCTGTATTGCATCTTAGGCAGATGTGTTAACCACTAAGCCACAAGGTCCTTCTCCTTATCAGCTGAGCCAGGGAAATAGGTATGTATTTAGAGTCACAGGATGCTCTATATATTTCTGTTGAGTTGGGTCTTATTTTCATGATTTCTCCCGACGGCTAAGTTTACTTTAGGAAAAAAAACTGCAGAAAATACCTGGCTGTTAGCAATTCTCTTAAGTTATATTGGCTTTCTAATGCAAAATGTAGAATAAGGCAGCAGCTTCTGCACAGAATACAAATTTGGCAGCCGAGAGGATTATGTAACACTCTTCAGGAAAGCTTAACACAGCACATTTCCATGTGAATGATGGAGAATGCCGGAGCGATAGCAACTGAATTGAATTGCCAGCCTTTTCATTCCTGGATTCGATCCTATTCACCGGCTAAAAACAAGACAGTCCTTGGGAAAAAGAATGGAAAAAAAAACCAACAACAGAAAGGCCTGCTAATATCTCAATTAAGCACCATTTTCCGTGCAGTATCTAACATCTCCAAATGTCTGTCATTCCAAAATGATTATTTAGCAATCTGGAGTCCTAATTTCCCCCCCGAAAGCGATTGCAAACTGTACTGTTATCTTCTAAAATTGCTGCAGTTCAAAGAAGTGAACTCAAATTTCATTTCTAGCTTTGCGGAAGACACAAATTATGCACTCCCTGTGGGACAAAGCAAAGGAACACAACAATTCCGCAATCTTCATAATCCGCACCCTCCAATTTCTGCTTCTTTTCTCCGAAATTTAATTCTGTATGAGCTAAATGCAGGAAACTACCAACCTCCCGTTGATAAGGAATCCATAATAATTAATATTTTCCCCCTCCCACACATATATCATAGAAAGATTCCCTATTTCCTAAGAAGCGTAAAAGCCATCTGTAGCAAACTTTTTTTAAAAATTGTCTAACTTTCAGGAGAGGGACGTGGCGGCTCAGTGGGTAAGACGCTGAGCTTGTTGATCAGAAAGGTCGGCAGTTCGGTGGTTCGAATCCCTAACGCCATGTAACGGAGGGAGCTCCCGTTGCTTGTCCCGGCTTCTGCCAACCTAGCAGTTCGAAAGCATGTAAAAAAATGCAAGTAGAAAAATAGGGACCACCTTTGGTGGGAAGGGAACTGCGTTCCGTGCGCCTTCGGCGTTGAGTCATGCCGGCCACATGACCACGGAGACGTCTTCGGACAGCGCTGGCTCTTGGGCTTTGAAACGGAGATGAGCACCGCCCCCTAGAGTCGGGAACGACTAGCACATATGTGCAAGGAGAACCTTTACCTTACTGTGTTTTATCGTGCCTTATTTCCTGGACCTTCAACACAGGTTTTATTACCAAACTAGGTAACATCATCAGTGTTAGAAGGGAAGGGGGTTAGTGGAAAGGAGGAGGACTGTGGTGCTCTCTGAGTTTGCTTATTTTCTTGCAGACGTTTCATTACCAAACTAGGTAACACCATCAGTGCTACACTTTTTCCATTTCCAATTCACTCGCTCCCTCTCCAGCACCCAAGCCCACGTGAGGCCGGTTCCCGAGTGGCTCTCTCTAAAGGCGGCCGCGGGGGGCCGGGGGGGGAAGCAGGATTGCATCTGGCGCACATCTAGGGAAACCACTCGCATTCAGGAGCCGAGTTCGATACCTGCTTCTGAGCCCCGTTAGGCCAATCCCTCCCAACCCCACGGCTTCCCATGCCCGAAGGGGCTCCTCGGAGGCTGGGGTGCCCAGCAAGTCCCCGGGGACCGACCAGCTCTGCTGAATGACGGATTGAATGGGAAGCTGCGGGGTGCAGGAAAAGCCCCATTTTATGAGTGGTTAGGAACAAGAGGTAGATGGCGGAAGGTCACTGCTATGTACGAATTAAATACAAAGATAATTCATCATTATATATATCATCAATATATATATAATATAATCAACCTACCAATATAATCCACAGAGGTATAAATAATCCAACGTAAAGATAAATTTAGCTATGTTATTAGTTATATTATCAGTTACGTTTAGTTACATTATTACTGTCCTTACCAGTATACCAGTATATCTATCTATCTTGCTTCTGTAAATGATTTATGTAAGTTTTTATGAAAATAATGATAATAATAATAATGGTGATCATCACAATAATCACAAAAATCATAATACTAATATTAATAATACTAATAAGACTAATACTAATAATATTAATAATATTAATAATACTAATACTAATTTCCGGCAGAAGAAATGGAAAGCTGCAGCTCTGCAGAGATCTCCTTACAAGGCTTCCCTTGATAGGATCCGAATGAATCTCCCCGGATCTCCCCTTCCCAAGCGATCTATTCCTAGTGCCCGGCGATCTTTCACCTCTCCCGGCTGGGCTGCAGAGATCGCTTGACCAGGATTCCCCTTGATGGGATCCAGTGGAATCCCTCCGGATCCAGTGGATCTCCCCTCCCCAAGCGATTCACTCCACCTGCCTGGCGATCTGCCGCCTGGGCTGCAGAGATCGCTTGGCATGGATTCCCTTCATGGGATCGGGAGGGATCTCTCCGGATCTCCCCCCCCCCCAAAACGCCATCCACTCTTAATGCTCGGAGATCTCCCACCTCTCCCGGCTGGGCTGCGGAGATCGCTTGGCATGGCTTCCCTTCCTGGGATCGGGAGGGATCTCTCCGGATCTCCCCCCCCCCAAGCCATTCACTCTTAATGCTCGGAGATCTCCCACCTCTCCCGGCTGGGCTGCAGAGATCGCTTGGCATGGATTCCCTTCATGGGATCGGGAGGGATCTCTCCGGATCTCACCCCCCCTCCAAAAAAGCCATCCACTCTTAATGCTCGGAGATCTCCCACCTCTCCCGGCGTGGCTGCAGAAGCCGCTGGGCAAGGCTTCCCTAGATGGGATCGGGAGGAATCCCTACGGATCTCCCCCCCCCTCGAGCGATCCTCTCCCAGTGCCCGCCGATCTCTCATGCCACCCACGGCAGAGGAAATCGAAAGCTGCAGCTCTGCAGAGATCGCCTTGCAAGGCTTCCCTTGATAGGATCCGAATGAATCTCCCCGGATCTCCCCTTCCCAAGCGATCTATTCCTAGTGCCCGGCGATCTTTCACCTCTCCCGGCTGGGCTGCAGAGGGATCGCTTGGCATGGCTTCCCCTTGATGGGATCCGGTGGATCGCTCCGAATCGCCCCCCTCCCCGAGCGATCCACTCCGAGTGCCGGCCGATCCTTTCCCGTCTGGGCTGCAGAGACCGCTGGGCAAGGCTTCCCTTCATGGGATCCGGTGGGATCTCCCCGGATCTCCCCTCCCGATCTGCCCTCCCCCTTCCCGGAGGCCGCTCACTTTTGCCGGCTGGGCTCCCGCAGGGCTGCCGTCTCTTCCTCCTCCTCCTCCGACTCCATGAGCGGCCTCTGGCGCTTCTCCCTGCCCGGCCAAGCGCCGCCGCTGAGCCGCCTCCGCCCCGCGGTCCCCTCGCCCGCCGCAGCCCCGGGCAGCGAGGAGGGAGCCTGCCAAGGCCGATTCCCCATGCAGCGTCCGAGAGCGGCCCGGAACAGCTTGACTCCTTCGTTCCTTGGCCGGTTCTCCCTCCGCTCCTTCCAGCCCTCGGCTGCCCTCTCTCGGGAAGGGGACGCCGGCTTAGGCCCAGCCTCCTGCCCGGGAAACCTTCCCCCTTCCCCGGGAAATCCCCGCATCAGCTCTTGGGATGTCTGCACGTCTGAAGGGGTTACACGTGTCGCAGGCGTGAGAAAAGGGGCTTCCAGCAAATACAGCAAATACCCCAACTTAGGACTACGATTCACCCAATTTGGTTAAGGCAGGCGTTGGTTAAGTGAGCTTGGCCCCATTTTGCGACCTCTCTTGCCTCCGTCGTTAAGCGCGTCGCCGCCGTCGATAAGTTAGCCAGCGGTAGTTCAGCGAATCTGACTTCCCGCCACCGAGTTCACTCGTCAGAAGCCGTCATCAATACGAGCGTCGGGAGTTTGACCACAGGGAGGCCGCAACGGTCGTTAAGTGTGAAAAATGGTGGCGGGTCGCTTTTCTTCCAGTGCCGCGGTAACTTCGAGCGGTCGCTGAACGAACCGTGGTTAAGTCGAGGACAACCTGCCGTAAGCGATCTATTCAGACGGATCGTTTCTCCCCTGGCATCGTATAAGAGGTTGATTGGCAGAAGCCATTGGGGGGTTTCAGCCGTTGGGTGGAATGGAGGTTTGAAGGAAGTTCTCTGCCATTTCTGCGGCAACGGATTCAGCCACCAATTTTCCTCTTGGTTGCGGCATCGTCTTTGGAGCTCAACCAGAAACAACACAACACGGCATCACAATACAAGGCTGTCCTCGACTTACGACCACAATGGAGGCCGGCATTTCTGTTGCTAAGTTGCTAAGTGAGTCTTGCCTCATTTTACGACCTTGCTTTGGCACCATTGTTGAGGGAATCACTGTAGCTGTTAACTAAGTCCAGGTAGCCCTCCCTCCCCCCGGCTGACAAAGTTCATTTAGTGTCTGCTCAAAGTTACAACGGCAACTGAAAACGGTGACTGATGACCATTATTCAAACTTTAATACGATTCCCTATGATCAAAATTTGGCAATGGATTCGTACTTATGACTGTTGCTGTGCACCAAGATCATGGCGATCCCCTTTTACGACCTTTTGACGGGCAAAAGCAATGGGGGAGACAGATTCACTTAACAACCATGTTACTAACTTATCAGCTGCAAAGATTCACTGAAGGTCATAAAATGGGGCAAAACTCACGTAACAGATATTTTGGGCTCAGTTGTGGTCATATGTCGAGGACTACCTGTAACGGGTTGATAAGTGGATCTGGCTTCCCTTGCTTGTCAGAAGGTTGCAAAAGGGGATCCCATGACCCCTGGACATTGCAACCGTCATAAATATGAATCAGTTGCCAAGCGTCTGAATTTTGATCACATGATTGTGGGAAGGCCATAACAGTCGTAAGTGTGAATAACATCCATAACTCAATTTTTTTCAGGGTCATTGTAAATGAACTGTTGTAAGTCAAGGACCATCTGTACCAAAGTAAGTCAGAAATTATTTTTTAAATTTTTCTTCCTTTTTCTATTTTTTTCTTTTTCTATTCTTCTTTTTTCTTTCCCTTCTTTCATTTTTGCACTTTTATTCTTTTTCTTTCCTGAACTACTACTGTTTTGATTTTCTTTCTGTTTTATCTTTTTCTATTCTTTTTAAAGATCAATAAAGGCGTTTGTGTGTGTTTGTGTGTTTGTTTATATGTGTGTATGTGTGTATTCTACAATAGAAACCTAATATTTGAAGTCAAAAGTCACTGGTAAACTTGATACCGAGTAAGCATGCCAAACTGACTGTATTTTTTAAAAAGATATTTCTGGGATTATAAACGAAAAGTGGTGGGAATGATAAATAACTATCTTGCCATATGCTGAAAATGGAAATGCGACTTTCCCAAACTACCAATAAATTATTTTTGTTTATTAAGTAGCCTCAATGCCTTTTGTTTAATGGTTTTGTAAAATGTTAACTTCAACTCTGTTGGATGTTTGTATCAGAGAGGTTACATTTGGCACCTAATCTCTGATTTTCACCTAATCTCTAATCTTCAAAGCTGTTTATTGAGAGAGAGGGAATATATAATCTTTTTTAGTTTTTGCTATTCTAAAACTACCAGGTCAGTTTACATTCCAATTTCAAAGAAAGGCAATGCCAAAGAATGTTCAAACTACCGTACCATTGTACTCATTTCACATGCTAGTAAAGTGTTGTGACCCAGCAGGAACCGTTGGAGCTGCCGATGGACTCCGATAGCGAGGAACTCCATGAGTCTGCTACGGAAGATGTGGAGGACCCTGGGCAGGATTCAGACTCAGAGCAGGGACCAGAGAGGCTGGTTGGCCACCAGGAGGTGCCTGAGGCATGGAGCAGTGGGGAAGATCAAAGGGAGTTTGTCCCTGATGCCAGGCAACGGAGGGCGGAGAAACTGAGGCAGCAGTTAACGGAGACAGCCTCATAAGAGATAATCAAGCCCAGGTGGTTGTGGCTTGGCCCTTCCCAAGAGAGTATATAAGAAGAGACTTTGGGAGGAGTCCTTTTGCAGGACACAAGCGTTCGTACTAATCTGGAGAACTCCTTGTCTGGTCTGCCTTGTGTTCCCGTGTCTGTTGGAGTCTGGGTTGCTGCCAACGTCTTGCCAGTGAGTCGTGTCTGGGCTTTTCAGCCAACAGGATTATAATTGCTGCGAATAAAGAGTGGCAAACAGCTAAGCCTGTGTCTGCGTTCATTACCGGACGGAGGCGGACCAGAAGATAAAGTTATGCTCAAAATCCTACAAGCTAGGCTCCAGCAGTAGGTGGATCGAGAACTACCAGAAGTACAGGCAGGATTTCGAAGAGGCAGAGGAACTAGAGATCAAATTGCTAACATACACTGGATCATGGAGAAAGCTAGGGAGTTCCAGAAAAAAATATACTTCTGCTTCATTGACTATGCTAAATCTTTGATTGTGTGGATCTCAACAAACTCCAAACTCTGATTGGTTCAAAATTGGGAAAGGAGTTTGGCAAGGCTGTGCATTATCTCCCTACCTATTTAACTTATATGCAGAGCACATCGTGACAAAGGCGGGGCTAGATGAATTACAAATTGGAATTAAGATCGCCGGGAGAAATAACAACCTCAGATGTGCAGATGATGCCATTCCAATGGCAGAAAGAGAAGAGGAACTAAAGAGCCTCTTGAGGTGGGTGAACGGGGAGAGTGCAAAAGTTGGCTTGAAACTCAACAGTAAGATAACTAAGATCATGGCATCTGGCCCTCTCAATTCCTGGCAAATAGATGGGGAAGAAATGGAGGTAGTGGCAGATTTTATTTTCCTGGGCTCCAGGTTCACCACAGATGGGGACCAAGGAATTAAAAGAGGCTTGCTCCTGGGGACGAAAGCTATGGCAAATTTAGACAGCATCCTAAAAAGCAGAGACATCACCCTGCCAACAAAAGTGTGTATAGTTAAGGTTATGGTTTTCCCAGTTGCAATGGATGGCTGTGAAGGTTGGACCATAAGAAAGGCTGAGCACCAAAGAATGGAGGCCTTTGAACTCTGGTGCTGGAGAAGACCCCTGCATTGAGTCCCTTGGACTGCAAGGCCATCCAACCGGTGGGTCCTAGAGGAGATCCACCCTGGCTGCTCTTTAGAAGGCCAGATCCTGAAGAGGAACCTCAAAGACTTTGGCCACCTAATGAGAAGGAAGGACTCCCTGGAGAAGAGCCTCATGCTGGGAACAACTGAGGGCAAAAGAAGAAGGGGATGACAGAGAAGGAGGTAGCTGGATGGAGTCAATGAAGCAGTCAGCATGAGCATAAATGGACTCCAGAGGATGGTAGAGGACAGGAAGGCCTGGAGGAAGGTCCCATGGGGTCGCAATGGGTCAGACATAACCTCACAACCAACAACAACTACAAACCACCAGGTATGATATGACATCCTTTAATTAATATATAATTATAGCAATATAATAATAGTACACCACGCCAGCTGGTGTAGAATTTGGGAATGAGTTGGAATAGCTTTAATTAAGCCTCTGCCTTGATGAATATCTACCCTTGAATATTTGAAGGCTAGGAATAATTACTAAAACCATTACCACTGTAAGAGGCTGGTTTTGTAAACTGGCCAAAGGACATTTTTAATAATGGGGCATGCAGAGAGTTTGAGAGGCTTGCAAAGTGCTCCTGGGGGCTCGGGGGGGGGGAATGAGCAAGAAATGCCCAGTTTTTAACCAAAATGGGCCCTCTTTTTGCAAAAATACAGGGCATGCATAGGCTTTCGGAGGATTGTAGAGGCTTGAAGAAGGCAAAAATGGGCAAAAACGGCCTGTTTTTCGCTCGTTTTTGCCCTCCCCAGCTCCCAGGAGCACTTCCAAACTCTCTGTATGTCCATTTTTCCAAAAAATGGGATGCGTGGGGGTGGGGTTTTTTGGGAGGGGCAAAAATGTTGTATTCAGTGTATAAGACGCATCCAGATTTCCACCCTCTTTTGTTTGGGGGTGGGGGAGGTGCTTCTTATATGCTGAAAAATACGTGGCACGACAAAACCGTGGTCCACTAAAGCGCGCCCGATTAAAGCGCGTACCTGACGTCATCAGCAGCGCGACAAATACGACCGCGGAGAAAAAAGGGCGCTTTAAAAAGTGCTTTTAAAGCAAGCTGATTCACGTAAAGGTAAGGGTTAGGGTTAGGGTTAGGTTTAGGGTTAGGTTAAGGGTTAGGGTTAGGTTTAGGGTTATGTTAAGCGTTAGGGTTAGGTTTAGGGTTAGGTTAAGGGTTAGGGTTAGGTTTAGGGTTATGTTAAGCATTAGGGTTAGGTTTAGGGTTAGGTTAAGGGTTAGCATTAGGTTTAGCGTTAGGTTAAGGGTTAGGTTTAGGGTTAGGTTTGGGGGGGTTAGGTTTAGATTTACGCGTTAATTTTAACTTTACCGCTCACAGCGTGCTGTTTTCGTTGCGCTGTGATGACGTCACGTACGCGCTTTCGTCGAGCGCGCTTTAGTCTACCGCGGTTTTGTGGTAGAACCGAAAAATTTGGTAATCTAAAATTTATTTGAAATTCAAAGTTTATGCACCTTCTACCCTTCTTGTTTCTATAATAAAAAATATCTCCACTTCTTTAGAGGGATATACAGAGAGCACAAATAAAGAATACAGGTATACCTGGACTTTACGACCACAGCTTTACGACTAAAATTTTATGTTGCTAAGCGAGGCAGTTTTGAAGTGAGTTGTGCCGCATTTCACTACATTTTTGCCACAGTACTCAAGGAAATCGCTGCGGTCGTTAAGTAAATCAAATGGTTGTTAAGCGAATGTGGTTTTCCCTCCATTTACCTTGCTTGTTAGAAACCAGCTGGGAAAGTCATAAAGGATAAATCACAGAACTCAGGGACCTTGCCGCTGTCATAATAAAATTCATGCCAGTTGCAACAATAAACATACTTCGCTTTGTAGGAAGTTATCACCCAGCCCTCTCCCAGAAAAATGAAATATCCTAGGAAACATTGAAAAGGCAGAATATTTCTCTGGATGTGAAAAGAAAGAAACCTGTTTCAAAAGACAGAATAGCTGCCTGTAGCTTCCTGCCCATCCCCACTTTGTCAATGGGTCATTAAGAAGGCTAAGCTGGTGCACTTTACATAATAAAGACTTCTCCCCTTCAGCTCCAGGGGATTAAGGATTAAGGCATGATAATATTGGCCCCAACTGACCACATGGCATCTGAGAACTCAACCAAACCTGAATTCAAAATTCAGCCTAGAGAGTTGCCCCTGCATGGCCCTATGAGAGTCTGACAACCAATCAGAATACAAGCTCAAAGGCCAGAGAGGGCATAAAACCAGGGACTTAGCATTTCAGCCCTTCCTTCCTCTTCTTCTCCACCAACATTGAAGCATGTGATCACCTTTTCTGTTCAGGATCTCAAGCCATGAGGTCCTGCCCACCATTAAAACCATCTTTCCAAGCAGCCTCCATGTCTCCAGTGTCTTTTTCCCCACTTGGAGCCGAACCCAGAAGGACATTTCTTTCATCAGAATGAAAACCTAAAAGAAACAGAATCGCTATGAGTTGCCCTCTCCCCTCTTTGGAAGAGCTTTATAGCTCCCGCTGCCTTAAGAAAGTTCAAAACATTCTTAAAGATCCATCTCATCCTGGCCACCCCCTTCTTTTTCAACTATTACCATCTGGCAGACGGTAAAGGTTCCCCTCTCACATAGGTGCTAGTCCTTCTCGTCTCTAGGGGGCGGTGCTCATCTCCGTTTCAAAGCCCAAGAGCCAGCGCTATCCGAAGACGTCTCCGTGATCATGTGCCTGGCATGACTAAACCCCGAAGGCGCACGGAACGCTGTTACCTCCCCACCAAAGGGGGTTCCTATTTTTCTCCTTGCATTTTTTTACATGCTTTTGAACTGCTAGGTTGGCAGAAGCTAGGAAAAGTAACGGGAGCTCACTCTGTTATGCGGCGCTAGGGATTCAAGCCGCCGAACTGCCGACCTTTCTGATTGACAAGTTCAGTGTCTTAGCCCGAGTACCTTAGTCAGAGTAAAGCTATTAAAGGATTAACTACTTTGTTGCCTGCTTCTGAGCCTCCTCGAAGGCTTTACAGTAAAGTCTAACTCGCTTGAGAACTTTTGATTTAATCTCTGTTACGTTGTTTTGTTTGCTAAAAGACTGCCTGTGTACTGATAGTCCTTGATTTACAAACACAACATTTCTGTTGCCAAACGAGACGGTTGTGAAGTGAATCTGGTTTCGTTAACTTAGCCACAGAGGCACTGCGTCCCTGACAGATAGCACAGGATAATAAAAACAAGGAAAAATAGGCTGCAAAACAACTTCTATCGCAGAGAGCAGTAACTATATTGAATTCGACGGTTACAGTGCAATATTAATGCACTATTGGCTTTTCAATGCCAATTAAATAGCACGTGAAGGATATGTCTTTTGTGTTTTTATTTTTATAGTTATAATGTACACCGAAGATGGCATTTAATTTCATTGCACGGTGTGCAATGACAATAAAGCAAACTAAACTGAACCAGGTTGCATAAACAGACGGATAGAATCAAGATCACGTGAAGTGTTAATACCACTTTATAAGGCCCTGATAAAGCCACACTTGGAATACTGCATCCAGTTTTGGTTGTCACGATGTAGAAAAGATGTGGAGACTCTAGAAAGAGTGCAGAGAAGAGCAACAAAGATGATTAGGGGACTGGAGGCTAAAACATATGAAGAACGGTTGCAGGAACTGGGTATGTCTAGTCTGATGAAAAGAAGGACTAGGGGAGACATGATAGCAATGTTTCGATATCTCAAGGGTTGCCACAAAGAAGAGGGAGTCAAGCTATTCTCCAAAGCACCTGAGGGTAGAACAAGAATGGGTGGAAACTAATCAAGGAGAGAAGCAACTTAGAACTGAAGAGAAGTTTCCTGACAGTGAGAACAATTAATCAGTGGAACAGCTTTCCTCCAGAAGTTGGAAATGCTCCAACACTGGAAGTTTTTAAGAAGAGATTGGATATCTATTTGTCTGAAGTGGTGTAGGGTTTCCTGCCTAAGCAGGGGGTTGGATAGAAGACCTCCAAGGTCCCTTACAACTCTGTTATTCTATTCCTATTCCTATTCCTGTCCTAAACTAAACTAAAGACAACACACTAAGATCATGGAAACATCAATGGATCTTGAATTTGAGAATCCACAGGTCTGGGATTTTTTGCAGTCTCATGGTGAATCAGGAAAGAGTAATCTGTTAGAAGCTGCTTTCTATTATTGGATGGTTGCTTAACGTGAGATTGAAATTGCAAGAAAAACTCATAAAGGGTTTAAAAATAGACAGAAACGCTTCCAGCATTTTTTTATGCCAATCATGTGGCTTGGCCCCGCCCACTTACCCTCGGATCACGTGACTCTCCTCTTCCGGAAATGCTCCCGGCTCCTCAGCCGATTCCTTCGCTTGCGAACTAAGATGGCGGCGGCCGTGTCCGCCGCTTGCCGAGCGGGCCGGCGTCTTTTCTGGGCTCGGCCGGGATGGCTCCCCACGCGGTGCTCAAACCCCGGACAGCGGGTAAGAGACGATTCAGACGTGACTGGGTGTGAAAGGCCGGCTGGACAGCCTCGGCTGCTTTCTTACTGCGGCGGGCCTTGAGCGCGCTGCATTTTGGGAGATGTAGTTTCCTGGCGGTGTAATGAGGCGGCCTGGGCGGATAAATACCGTAAGAGGGCCAGATGGTGGCGGTGTAATGGTGCCCTCTAGCGGTTTCTTGCAGTCCAACCGCTCTCGCAGGGCTCTCTAAACACTGGGCAGCTTGTGAACTTCAACTCCCAGAATTCCTTAGTGAAACATCTGGTGGATTTGTAAACTCTGTCCTATAGCATTAGCCTTTCTTTCTTTCTTTCTTTCTTTCTTTCTTTCTTTCTTTCTTTCTTTCTTTCTTTCTTTCTTTCTTTCCTTCCTTCCTTCCTTCCTTCCTTCCTTCCTTCCTTCCTTCTTTCTTTCTTTCTTTCTTTCTCTCTCTCTCTCTCTCTTTCTCTTTCTCTCTTTCTCTTTGTTTCTTTTTCTTTGTTTCTTCTCTTTCTCTTTTTCATTCTCTTTTTTTCCTCTTTCACTCTTCCTTTTTCTCTTCCCCTCTCGTTCACTTTTTCTCTTTCTCTTTTTTCTCTCTCTCTTTTTCATTCACTTTTTCCTCTTTTCTCTTTTTCATTCTCTTTTTCTTTTTCTTTCCCTTTTTCTCTTTCTCTCTTTCTTTTTCTCTCCCTTCTTTCTCTCTGTTTCTCTCTCTCCCTTTTTCTCTCTCTCCCTTTCTTTCTCTTTCTTTCCCTTTCTCTCTCTCTCTGTGTTTCTTTCTCTCTCTCCCTCTTTCCTTCCTTCCTTCCTTTCACATTCCAGTATACAAAAGTCTGTCTGTCTGCCCTCATGTGAAGGAACACTTTGGACCTTGATAGGGCCATAATTACACTACCAAATTCATGACTTTGAAGAAATCGGCTCTTAAATGCAGGTAGTCCTCAACTTACAACCATATGTTTAGTGATGTTTTGAAGTGACAACGGCACTTATGGCTGTTTTTCACATTTACGACTGCTGCAGTCCCCATGCTCACGTGATCACAGTTCACAGTGCTTGGCAACTGACTCATATTCATGACAGCTGCCGTGTCCTGAGGTCATGTGATCTCCTTCGCAAATTTCTGATCAGCGAAATCAATCGGAAACCCAGATTCGCCGTGTTACTAACTTAACAACTGCAGTGATTCACTTCATTTAACGACTCTGGCAAGAAAGTTTGTAAAACGGCAAAACTCACTGAACAACTGTCTTGCTTAGCAGCATAAATTCTGGGCTCAGTTGTGGTCAAAAGGCTGAAGAGTAGAAAAGATGTGGAGACTCTAGAAAGAGTGCAGAGAAGAGCAACCAAGATGATTAGGGGACTGGAGGCTAAAACATATGAAGAACGGTTACAGGAACTGGGTATGTCTTGTTTAATGAAAAGAAGGACTAGGGGAGACATGATAGCAGTCTTCCAATATCTCAGGGGTTGCCACAAAGAAGAGGGAGTCAAACTATTCACCAAGGCACCTGAGGGCAGAACAAGAAGCAATGGGTGGAAACTAATCAAGGAGAGAAGCAATTTAGAACTGAGGAGTAAATTTCCTGACAGTGAGAACAATTAATCAGTGGAACAGAAGTTGCCTCCAGAAGCTGCGAATACCCCAACACTGGAAGTCTTTAAGAAGATGTTGGGTAGCCATTTGTCTGGAACGGTATAGGGTTTCCTGCCTAGGCAGGGGGTTGGACTAGAAGACCTCCAAGGTCCCTTCCAACTCTGCTATTGTATTGTATTGTATTGATTAACATACCAGCCCTATTATTCTGGTCTGGGACCTGGGAACGTGCCCTCTCCTTAAAGTGAAAACTCAATGTGCATTTTGCACTGTAGGAACTCTCTTCATGGCGCTCCCCAAAATAACATGGGTCCAGATTGGAGTCCTCATAACATTTGCCCTGCCGCAAAACAAACCACCGAGACTTTAATTCCCCTTCAATAAAACCACACTGCATTTTTTTTTAATCATGTTGCTCACATGATACTTTTTTTTTTTCCAAACTAGGCCCTCCTCCATCTTGGGAAAAACCGATTCAGGGCTACCAATGTAGCACCCCAAATCGTCGTGAATGTTCCAGAAACAAAAGTCTCGACTCTGGACAATGGCCTGAGGGTAGCTTCTGAAGATTCCGGACTTACAACATGTACAGTAAGTAACCGACACGGGCATCTGGCTTTAAGGAGCTCCATGACTTACGACTAAAATTCCAGGTTCAATTGTGGCCGTAAATAGTGGCCTTAAGTGACTGATCTGTTAGCAGAAAGAACATTTTCTCCTGACGCCTCTTGTCCCAATCAGCTTCCGTAGCACATTCCGGGAGGGACTATGCTCATACAAAATTCTAAAATTTGATTAGAATTAGAATTGGAAGAATGGAATGGAATCGGAAAATGAAAACAATAGAATAGAGCCTAGCATAGCATAACTCTGGAATGTCTCAAGCAATTTCAAGCAAACTTCGTTTCATAAATGATTTACCTTTTGGAGAAAAATACTGTGGGACTAAGACACTCCTAAAACCCCTTGGGACAGGGGTGGGTTTCGGATCCCGTTGCAACTGGTATGCTGTGACGGGGCTGGGCATGCGCATCACCGCCCTGCGATGCTCCAGCTGCTCGGTGGAGCATGGCACAGATGCCGTGCGCATGCGCAAATGGTCCAGTTGGGTCAAATACAGGTAAGGAGGGTGGGCAGGTGGGGCCTCCAAGGCACCGTACCGGAATGGTACCTGTGCTCCAGGGGTGGGTTTCTCACCCCGTTCCAACCGGTTTGGTTGGAACGGGGCCGGCGGCGTCCTCGTACACGCGCGTGGTGCACGCATGCGTACTAGCGTCTGCGCGATGCTCCAGCTGCTCCTGGAGGATCGCGCAGGAGCTGTATACGTCCTGCGCATGCGTGGAAGCGCAGAACTCGTCAAAACTGGGTAAGGACCGCGGGCGGGCAGGTGCGCCCTTCGCCGTTCCCGGAAGTTACTTACTTCCGGGTTCGCCGACCAACTGGTTCGCAGGGACCACCGCAAACCGGTTGAAACCCACCCCTGCTGTGCTCCGAGCAGGCACCAGTACGCCTGTACCGGGGCGTACCGGCCGTAACCCAACACTGCCTCGGGATGTTTGTTATGTTAAGATACAGCCTGTTGTACCTGAAAATGGCTTCTACTGAACAGCGCAGTGGAGTTGGCATGGTAACGGCTTCACGGTACTCCACAAGGGGGCTCTGTCTTGTAAGGGGGGAAATCCCAATATTAGAAATTACATTTGGTCCGGACATTTTCCTCCTATAAATACCCGGGCATGGAATATAGAATCAAATTGGAATGGGATGAGATGGGAAGGAACAGGAACAGAATGCTTTATTGTATCCAAGTGTGATTGGACAGACAAGGAGTTTGTTTCTGGTACATAAACTCACAATGTACATATAAACATCAAGTAATAGTTCTTAGATCATAAATCATAGTTACAAGCATTAATCATACGTTAACAACCATTGATAAATCATAAGAAACCAATAGAAGAAGATAGTCGGAAAGATGAGAAGAGAGAGTGTTCAGTCGTTTTGACGAAGATTTCAACCACCGAAACAAAAATCAGCCTGTGGTTTCCTCAGCATCTATTGAAGCTGGATTTTATTCTTTTAGTAAAAAAAACAACAACACATATGTGCTTTTGAATCAGGTGGGACTTTGGATCGATGCCGGAAGCCGATATGAGAACGAGAAAAACAACGGGACGGCTCACTTCCTGGAGCACATGGCTTTTAAGGCAAGTTCTCAAACATAACATTTCTTTTTTTAAAAAAAATATATTTTTATTCTTTTTAAACAAAATAACACATACAAAACAAAGCAAGAGAAGAAAAAAGAACAACTTTCCTCCATTTCATCAAGCATGTCGTTTGGTTACAGGTTTTTGAGCATCAGTTCTTAAGCTTAGGATTAACATCACTGGTTTACATTAAACATAATAGCAATAGCAATAGCAGTTAGACTTATATACCGCTTCATAGGGCTTTCAGCCCTCTCTAAGCGGTTTACAGAGTCAGCATATTGCCCCCAACAATCCGGGTCTTCATTTTACCCCCCTCGGAAGGATGGAAGGCTGAGTCAACCTTGAGCCGGTGAGATTTGAACAGCCGAACTGCAGAACTGCAGTCAGCTGAAGTAGCCTGCAGTGCTGCACTCTAACCACTGCGCCATCTCGGCTCTATAACTGAATATTTCGCTGTCATTGAGCATTATGTGTTCAAATTACCATTAATATTCTTTCATTTGTAGCAATCCTTATTTCCTTGAATTCATAATTATCTATCAAATAACAATAAGTCTTTAAAGTACTATAATATCACCTATCTCTAAGGAATAAGAGCGAAAATTGGGACAAAGAATTCCCATTGGTTTATAATAAACATTCATATTTTCAATTGACCATAATGACTCCAATCGTCCAGAATTCCAAGAATGTTTTCCCGTTACTAATTAGTTAGTCCACATAGTGGTTAAATATTTCAATTCATGTATATATCAATTATTCCTTACATCATCATTGATCTGTTTAATATACAAAGATCTTTCTAATATGAAATGATCACTACATACAATTATAACAACATATTCAAATCATCCCACTCTTATACATTAAAAACATTATTGTCCTTTATAGATCATATAAATAGTACTCTATATCGTAACAGAAAAAAATAAAAAAGACAAAAAGAAAAAAAAAACTACTACAACATAAGTAAAACGTAACATTTCTTCTATTGATTTTTGACCGGATGCGTTGCAAAGCCCAAGGTAGCTTCTAGCACTTCATTTTATTTTACAAGAATTCTTCTGGGGCGTAGGGAAGCCCAGTGAGGTTCCTTAAAAAAAAATTAAAAGCATTAAAATTCCTGTGTTGAATCTCCGGTAAATAAAGCAGGATAAAACACAGAATAACGGCAGTTGGTAGTTAAACATGTCTATGGTCACAAAAGCCCAGAAGAAAAAGTCCTTTTCCCTTTTACCGGCTGGCAACAGGGAGCCGCAGCTGAGGGATGAAAGAGCCACTTGCGGCTCTCGAGCTGCAGATTGCTGATCCCTGGTTTAAGGGCTCATCGAATGCTGTCAAAATTCCCAGCTTCTCAAATCCCCCGCTGGCTTTTTATGAATTAACCTGTTCTGCTGCTTTTGCTTTCTGTGAATGCATCAGCTGTCAGAATTTTTAGGACAGAGCTGTCGGTTTCCGGAGTACTTTGAAATCGCTCTACATGGGGCAGCCCTTGAAGAGTATTCGGAGACTTCAACTCGTCCAGAACGCAGCCGCGCGAGCGATTGTGGGTGCACCTCGGTACACCCACGTTACACCTATCCTCCGCGAGCTGCACTGGTTACCGATTAGTCTCCGGATACGCTTCAAAATGCTAGTCGTAACTTATAAAGCCCTTCATGGTATTGGATCTGGGTACTTGAGAGACCGCCTGCTGCCAATTACCTCCCAAAGACCCATTAGATCACACAGGGTTGGCCTCCTCCGGGTTCCGTCTACTAGCCAATGCCACCTGGCTACCACCCGGGGGAGGGCCTTCTCTGTGGCAGCCCCGGCCCTCTGGAACGAACTCCCCGCAGGGATTCGGACCCTCACCTCTCTCCAGGCCAAAACCTGGCTTTGCCAGCAGGCCTGGGGTTGATGAGTTCCCCTCCCCCCTCGACTTGTATGGTTGTGTGATTCTTGGCTATTTTAATTACTTGTATTCTGTTCTATGTTCCCCTTTTCCCCTTTTGAGTTGTTCGCAGCCCTGAGTCCCTCCCGGAGAAGGGCGGCATACAAATAATAAAATTCAATTCAATTCAACAAGTGCATGCATACTGCATTGGTCTAAGATGGAAGACCCAGGCAATAAAGTCTTTACTTCCCCCCCCCCCTTATTTCTATCACATCTCCAGTTGAAATAATTGCAGACCCTTAAATCGCAGGGAACCAAAAAAAGATCTCAGCTGGATCTGGAGCTAGAGATTGAGAACATGGGCGCCCACCTTAACGCCTACACCTCGAGAGAACAAACGGTGTATTATGCAAAGGCTTTCTCAAAAGACCTGCCGAGAGGTAATTGTTTTTAAAAGTTATTTGCCGTATTTTTCGGAGTATAAGACGCACCTTTTTCCCCTCAAAAAAGAGGCTGAGAATCTGGGTGCGTCTTATACATTGAATACAGCATTTTTTGCCTCCTGAAACCCCGCCCCCTTCGCCAAAATGCCCGTGCAGAGCCTTTAGGAGGCTTCCAGAGTGCTCGTGGGGGCTGGGGAGGGCAGAAATGAGTGAAAAGCGGTTCTTTTTTTTGCTCAATTTTGCTCCCCCCACCCTCAGGAGCACACTATAAGCCTCCTAAAGACTATGCATGCAATTTTCTTTGACAAAAACTGGGCTCGTTTTTGCAAAAAATGGGCTGTTTTTTGCTCCTTTTTGGGGGGAGGGTGCGTCACCCCCCAGGAGCACTCTGCAAGCCCCCTAAAGGCATTCATGCCTTTTGGGGGGGGGGGAACGGGCCTGTTTTTGTGAAAAACGGTCCGTTTTGGGGAGGTTTGCACAATGCAAAAACCTTTTTAAAAAAAAAAAAAAATTTGCCTCTTCAAAACCTTGGTGTTTCTTATACTCCGGTAGGGTAGGTCTTATACTCCGAAAAATACGATATTATTATGGCAAACGAGTGGTGTGGCAGTGGAGCTCTAGGAGGCTGTGAGTTCGATCCTAGGGAGGGGCCCATGGCCCTGGGACGCTGCAACCGTCATAAATATGAATCAGTTGCCAAGCGTCTGAATTTTGATCACGTGGATGCTGCAACGGTCGTTAAGTATGAAAAAATGCTCATAAGGCGCTGTTTTCAGTGCTGTTGTAACTTCAAACAGTCCCTAAGTGAACTGTTCGAAGACTATCTATGTTTAATAATTAAAAATGTCCTTAGCTTATTAGAATTAAATGTCATTCTTTTGTATTGCATAACTATATATAACTATATATAACTATATATATAACTATATAACTAACTATATAACTAACTATATAACTAACTATATAACTAACTATATAACTAACTATATAACTATATAACTATATAACTATATAACTATATAACTATATAACTATATAACTATATAACTATATAACTATATAACTATATAACTATATAACTATATAACTATATAACTATATAACTATATAACTATATAACTATATAACTATATAACTATATAACTATATAACTATATAACTATATAACTATATAACAACTATATAACTATATAACTATATATGTATCATGTATCATGTATCATATATCTTATATTAGTTAGCTTTCTCTCATAATTGGGGCATACCAGGGGTTGTGACATTAAATATATACCTACCTCCCTGGACTCAGCTGATAAGGAGGAGGACCTGTGGCTTAATGGTTAAGACGTTTGCCTAAGATGTAATACAGCACAGGTTCAAATCCCAGTGAGGGTATGGCTAGCTGATGAGAGCTAAATAGCTTGAAATAGATCTATACTAGTCTCCCTTTATTTATTTATCAGCACAAATACAACACAATATGTAACAAAGGCAACAGTAAAATATTGGGCTTTCGGTCTGGATGGTCTCTTGTGACGAGCCGATGGACAGAGAATGGAAGCAGTTAGCGTCCTCTCATAATTGGGGCATACCAGGGGTTGTGACACTATATATATATATATATATATATATATATATATATATATATATATATATATATATATATATATATATATATATATATATATATATATATATATATATATATATATATATATATATATATATATATATATTATGATTATTCCATCTGTCTTTTGTTTTCAGCGGTTGAGATTCTTGCTGACATCATACAGAATAGCACCTTGGGGGAGGCCGAGATTGAGCGCGAACGGGGCGTGATCCTTCGAGAAATGCAGGAAGTAGAGACCAACTTACAGGAAGTGGTCTTTGATTATCTTCACGCCACCGCTTACCAGAACACAGCCCTGGGACGGACGATTTTAGGACCCACCGAGAATATTAAGTAGGTGTTCTGACCCAGCTCCCCAAACACGGCAAATCCTCCAATCTCCCACTGCCATGCTGGCAGCTTCCACCCATCCAGTTCCGGTCAGGTGCAGAGGTGCAGAGACAAAGGATGACCTTGGCTTTCTAGAAAGAATGTTGTTATGGTTACATCGCATCTAACTCCGTACAATCCCCTTTTCCCATAATAGAAAGTGTGGCAGGCCAAAGATCCAAAAGAAAAGATGGCTGCAGGCCTGACATTCACATGGTGATCTGTTTAATGACCAGAAGAACATATGACTAATTCCAGGCTCAATTATACTTATAAGTCAAAGGCTACTCATTCAGGTAGTCCTCGACTTATGACCACAATTGTACCCGGAATTTATGTTGCAAAGTTGAGCCGGTTGTTGAGTGAATTGTGCCCTATTTTAGGATTTTTCTTCCCACGGCTGCTAAGTGAATCACTGCAGTTATTAAGTCAGTCATTAAATGAACCCGGCTTCCCCATTGACTTTGTCACAAGGTCGTAAAAGGGAATCACAGGACCCTGGGACACCGCAACCGTCATAAAGATGAGTCTGTTGCGAAGTGTACGACTTTTGATCATGTGACACTGAGGATACTGCAACGGTCGTTAAGCGTGCAAAAATCCCGTCACACTTTTCAGTACCGTCGTGACTTTGAACGGTTCACGAAATGAACTGCTGTTGAGGACCTCCTGTAATTATAATAGTAGTTTTGCTCGTGGCACGACAAAACCGCGCTCCACTAAAGCGCACCCGATTAAACCGCGTCGCTGACGTCATCAGCAGGGCGACAACAGCGACCGCGGAGAAAAAAGGGCGCTTTAAATAGCGCTTTGAAAGCAAGCTGATTCAAGTTAAGGTAAGGGTTAGGTTTAGGATTAGGTTAAGGGTTAGGTTTAGGTTTAGGGTTAGGTTAAGGGTTAGGGTTAGGTTTAGGGTTAGGTTAAGGGTTAGGGTTAGGTTTAGGGTTAGGTTAAGGGTTAGGATTAGGGTTAGGTTTAGGGTTAGGTTAAGGGTTAGGTTTAGGGTTAGGTTAAGGGTTAGGTTAAGGGTTAGGTTTAGGGTTAGGTTAAGGGTTAGGTTTAGGGTTAGGTTAAGGGTTAGGTTTAGGGTTAGGTTAAGGGTTAGGTTTAGGATTAGGTTTAGGGGGTTAGGTTTAGGGGTTAATTTTAGCTTTAGCGTTTACAGCGTGCTTTTTTCTCCGCGCTGTTGTCGCGCTGTGATGACGTCAACTATGGGGTTTCGTCGAGCGCGCTTTAGTCGAATGTGGTTTTGTGGTGGAACCATTTTGCTTCCCCCCCCCTTTGCATAGTTTTAGTTTTTCATTCCTTGGTTTCACTCATCTTTTAGGTCCATTAACCGCAATGATTTGGTGGAATATATCACAACGCATTACAAAGGACCGAGGATTGTGCTGGCGTCTGCGGGAGGTTGGTGCTGTTGGTCTGTAATATCAGCATGATTTATTTTAGGTTATTTTTTCCCTGCTGCTTAGCATCCTTCTTAATTGTTTTTTGAAAATGTCTTTAAAAAAAAAAATTGTTTATTTTAAACGCTTAAACACATCGACAAAAACATACACAAAACTTACAGACAACATCGGAACTGCACATTCCTTCCTACGGCAGATATCTATCGGTGCATCTTTACAAATATTATTTCCCCCCTCTATACGTTCTGATTTTACACTAATGGTCCTTTTATTTCTTACTCTTTTACTTAGTCTTATATTTGGTCATTCGTATCAGATAGTCGTTGTTACCTTTCTTCTATTGTACCTCTTTTTCTACTTTTATAAATCCTACTGTTCTGTTCTGACCCCCGCCCCTCGTCCTACACCAAAGCACGCCGAGACAAAGATACTTCAAAGAATTTATTAACACAGAGACTAGACCTTGGCAGCAATCCAGCACAGACTCATCTTGGCAGCAATCCAGCCTGCCAAGCTAGCCACGATAGCTTTTCCCGCTCTAGTAAATACGTTGACTCCTGCCACGAGCATGTGGAACGTCATTCCTTTTATAGTCTTGAGAGGAGCCTAATTACCACCAGCTGAGTTCAGTTATCTCCTGCAACTGCGTAACTGTTCTCCGTTGCCGGGCATCCAGGACCAACTCCCTTGTCTCCTCCCCACTGCTCCAATGCATGACGTCAGGATCACACTCCCTTGTCTCCTCCCCACTACTCCAAGGCTTGACTTTTGGTTCTCACCGCTGCCTCAGGCGCCTCCTGGTGGCCAACCAGCCTCTCTGCGCCCTGCTCTGAGTCGGAACCCTGTCCAGGGTCCTCCACATCTTCCAGAGCCAACTCATAGGGCCCCTCGCTGTCGGAGTCTGGTGGCAGCTCCAACGGCTCCTGCTGGGCCACAACAATGTTCCTACTTTCCTATCACTGAAAATGCCTAAGAGCCAATACTCTGGACCTGTTGGCCCTTAGCAGGGAACAAGGATTAAATATGGGCGATCGACTCTAAAGAAACGAAAGGCAATCTTATAAATCAGGGGTGTCAAACTCGATTTCATTGAGGGCTGCATCAAGGTTGTGTTTGACCTCGGGGGGAGGGAGGATGTGGTCAGGGTGGGCCTGGCCAGCTTGATGTCACTTGTGTCGGGGGCACCCGTGGTGGCCAGAGCGCTCTACCAGCGAAAACGGGCTCCCAAGCTCAGTTTTCAGCCGCGACAGCCTCTTGCAACCCTCTGCCAGTGGCCCCCTCGAGCGCCATTTTCACTGGCAGAAGCATTATGGGCCTGTCCGCTGTTTCCAGGGTGGACCTGCGGGCCAGTTCTAAGCACCCCGCGGGGCTGGATCTCAAGGCCTGGGGGCCAGATCCGGCCCGCCGAGTCCTTAGATCTGACCCCCGGGCCTTGAGTTTGACACCCCTGATTATAAATATTGTACGGGATTATTTCCCTTTTGTTCAACGTAGAGAGTTGTAGGGGGAAAGATGGAAAGTTTTGTTATAATGATGCACGATCTTCAAATTTTATTAAAAAATAAGACTTATTTTAAAACATATAGCAACCGTTACAATGCTACCTGAGCCAGACCAAGGAGAATTGGACAGATAAAATAATTAAGGTATGGTGCAGGTCAGCCACTTATTATAATGAATGGACCTTGATGCTCTCTGAGCTTGGCTGTTTTCTTGCAGGTGTTTCATTACCCATCTAGGTAACACCATCAGTACCTGGGACGTGCAGTCAGGGGGAGGAATACAAACTTCATCCTCCTGGTGTGGGGCTTTGGGCAAAGGCTGGAGGGAAGTGCTCTCCCTCCCCAAGTGTAGTTTGATTGCAGGCAGAGCCACGTTGCCTTTTCAAACCTGTAATCAGTGAAGCTGGTCTAGATCCTTCCCAGGGCTGGGGGAAAGTGTGTGTGCTCCAGTATGGCTCTGACTGGCTTCCTGCCTCCTCCTGTGGTCTCCCTGACTCCCTCCAATCCAACTTTGTGTGTGTGTGTGTATGTGCTTGTTTGAGAGAGTTTGTTTGAGAGAGGGAAGGGGGTAGGAGAGATAGTCCAATCCAACTTCTGTGTGTGTGTGTGTTTTTTGGGGGGGAGGGAGGGAGAGAGGAAGGAGGGGAAGGGAGAAGAAAAAGAATGAAGGAAACGTATTTAGCAAAGGAGAAAAACAAATGCTGTCGCTTTAAATCGGAACTAAGCATGCCTGGCTGTGGAATTCTGGGAGTTGAAGTCCACAAGTCTAAAAAAATTGCTGCCTCACCAGCCATAAATCTCACCGCACATCACTGATCAGTACTAATACTGTACTGTACTGTAGCACCAATAAGGTTAACCTAGTTTGGGTAACAAAACATCTGCAAGAAAGCAATTTAAGTTTGGAAACCGCTAAGGACTCCTCAGTTCAGCCCCGAAGAAGTAGAAATATTCTCCTTTATTATGATAATTTTTGCTTCTAAATGGAAAACTTCCTTCTGTGCCGATTTAGGAGTTGCTCATGGAGAATTGCTTGAGCTGGCGAAATACCATTTTGGCAACTTGCCGTCCATTAAGAAAGAAGGCGCCCCAGTTTTGCCCCCTTGCCAGTTCACCGGCAGTGAAGTAAGTGGAGGTTGTTCTCTTCTCAAAGGGGCCTGAGACACA
Organism: Thamnophis sirtalis; assembly: GCF_051295495.1. Lineage (NCBI taxonomy): Eukaryota > Metazoa > Chordata > Lepidosauria > Squamata > Natricidae > Thamnophis > Thamnophis sirtalis. The sequence continues at coordinate 74,941,597 of NW_028261389.1, forward strand.
TCATCTTCCTTCTTTTAACGACCCCGTAATCCCTTTTTGGGGTGGAGTCTGGGCAGCTGAATGGAGCTTAGCAGAGTGTTTTAATGGCCGGATGCTCTCCTGTCGCCATTGCGGAGTTTTGTTCGGCAGGTATATTCTCATGGTGCCCTGAGAGACAAATATTTGTCTCTGCCTAGGATCGAACTCACAGCCTCCTGATTGTGAAACGAAAGCACCACCTCTAGGCCACCGCACTACTCAAGACCTGAGGCACAACAGCCCCCACAATTATGGTTGATAACATAATAGAAGATTTGGTTAGCGCAGCTTTTTGCTTGACCGCGAAAATTGCCGAGAAGTTTGAGAAAGGTCGCTTGTTTCTTTCAATGCAGTTTGAGCCACTGGACTGCCTGTGTGGCATCACAAGTTGGATCCTTCTCCAGTATTTCGTGGCCTCAATACAGGACCACCAAATATGGTAGAATGAGCCATCCCTTCTTCCACATTTCCAACACAGTGGGGATAACCCAGGAAACATTTTGGCTAACCTCGTTGGGGGAAAGTGCCATCTATAAACCATCTTGTATATATTTTCCCTCTGTCCTAATTGATCAGATCCGCGTGCGAGATGATAAAATGCCTTTGGCCCATCTGGCCATCGCGGTGGAAGCAGCTGGCTGGTGTCACCCAGATACCATCCCTCTGATGGTGGCAAACACGCTCATTGGCAACTGGGACCGTTCTTTCGGCGGGGGAATGGTGAGTTGGCACCGAACTTACTGGGCAGTTTTAAAGAATGTGTGCTTTGGGACTAGGACGGCTTCTAATAAAACATTAGCCGGGTTTTAGAAATGTAATTCCAGGACGTATAAAAATGAATTTCTTAAACCGGGTTGATATTTTATGCTGACCCGGTCAGCGTTGGAAATCAGCAACCCCTCACCAGCCCCCGTTGTTGGGGTGTTGGTGATTTATTTTAGAAGGAGAATTGGGATAATGTCAGCTTTCCAAGTATCATGTAGAATTAAATCAGAGTCCAAGGCAAAACGATCCTTAAAGTTCCAATTTAATAAATCAGACATCTTGGTGCATCTGTGGAATCCCAAATCTGAAAAACTTCCTGGGATTCCACCCAGTTGAACGTTCATGATCTTATCCCCACACCCATAAATCCATCACGTGGTCCAATCTTCTTCTTCCACGCTGGCATCTCCACCCATCTAGTTCCGGTCAGGTGCAGAGGTGCAGAGACAAAGAATGACCTTGGGCTTCTAGAAAGAAATGACAACAACACATTCCACAATTCTACTCCTTACTATTCCTCCCTCCCAATTACTACACTAATGAAACAGCATAGTAAAATAATAGAGAGTGTGGCAGATCAAAGATCTGAAAAGGAATAGGACTGCAGGCCGGACAGCGGAGAGTCTCCCCCTTCGGGGTCTTTTTGTGCGGGTTGGAGGGGGGCAGAAATTCCAACTTGGAGTCTGCTTCAGCCTCCTGGTGCAGAGCTTTGGGTGAAGGCTGGAGGGAAGTGCCGCTGGTGGCAAAGAGCTGGAGGGCCTCGTTCCAGTGGTACTGCATCATGGCCTGGAACTGGCTGACCATCACAGCCCGCTGAGCCTCCAGGCGCCGGTACCTGACGTTGCACTCACGCAGGTCTTCCCTCTGCTTGGAAAGCCTATGCTCGTAGTCCTCAGTGAGGTGCTTCTGCTGAGCACGGTCAGATCCAATTTGAACTGAGCTGTTTTGCCAACCCTTTCTCATGGTGGCTACTTAGCTCCAACAACTGCTTCCTGTTGGGGCCCTTAGGAGCCCTGGCGGGCAGGCGAGGAGTACCTGGGAGGGGAGGAGCGAGTAGAGGCTGGCAAGGCACCCCTCGACGTGAGTGACATCAAGTTGGCCACGCCCACCCAGTCACACGGCCACCTAGTCACACCCACTCAGCCGGTTCATTAGGCAGATCATATTCGTGGTCCGCGGGATTTAAAAATAATGGATTTAGTGGTCCCTGAGGCCCGAAAGGTTTTTGACCCCTGTTCTAAGAGCCGTTGAAAAGCTTGTCATCCTTCTCTCTTTGAACAGAACCTGTCCAGCAAGCTCGCCCAAGCTGCGTGTCACGGCAATCTTTGCCACAGTTTCCAGTCTTTTAATACGTGTTACACGGATACAGGATTGTGGGGTCTTTATATGGTTTGCGAAGGGGCTACCTTAGAGGATATGATGCACTATGTCCAGCGGGAATGGTAAGTATTCTGACCAGGCTTCCCGAGGAAGCATAAATCACCCTCTTAGCCCCCCAAAACCCTCTTTTTATTTATTTATTTATTTTTATTTTAATAAATATTTTTATTAGTAAAAGAAAAATACAACAACCAATAACTGGTAAAAAACAGTACAACATTCACTGTTTCGCTTTACATTTGACTGCGTTTCAAGACGTTCCCATAATATCAAAATCCTTATAGACATCAGAGGTTAGATATCTTCTCCCCTCCCTCCCTCTTTCCTTCCCTTGTTTCTTCTTTCCCACTCCCCTTCCTTCCCTCCCTCCTTCTCTCCTTCCCTCCTTCCTTCCCTCCTTTCTTTTCCTATCCTACCTTTCCTTCCCTCTCTCTTTCCTCTCTTCTTCCCCCCCTCCTTCTCTCATATCTTCCCTCCTTTCCTCCTTCCCTCCTTCCTTTCTCTTCTCTTAAGTTCCCTTCTTTCTTCCCTCCTTCCCTCCTTCCTATCTACTCTCCTTCTCTCCTTCCTTTTTATTTATACAGCTGTGAATTATAGTCATTCACGGCTTCCCCAACAGCCTGCGAAGAGTCCGACAGAGGTCTGCTCGAGTTGCCACAGTCTTTCAGGATAAGGTTGATAAGCACCCGACTTCACTTCCCTTGAAACGCCGCCGGAGACCTAATTGCCAAATGCAGAGCAAGGCTAAATGTAGCACAGAGTCAAACAGAGCTTCTCGGAGATTGAACCGACCACAATGAACTAATTGCTTCCTGCAAAGGCTCACAGTTCTGTTTGCTCCTCTTTTATGTCTTATGGGAGGGGCCAGTCGTCGCCAAGCCTTACTCCCGAGTCACCTCTTTTTTCTTAATTGTTCTTGCCTTCTGGCAGTTCTGCGCATGCGCACACTGGGAACAGGCTCCCCCTGTTCCTCTGCCTCGCTGATGTCAGACTCCGGAGGCAGCACATAGCTCCCAGATGGCCCTGGCCCCCCTCTCTGCCTCTGACGCAGAGCCCTCGTCCGAGCCTTCCCCAGACTCCAGGACTGGCCCAGGTTCCTCCCCAACCTCCTCGCTGTCCGACTCTGCTCCCAGCTCTGCAGGCCCCCCGGCGGAGCACAACAGTAAGGGAAATAACTTTCCTTTTGAATTGGAACCCAACCAGCCCCCTCTGCAGTGAGACAGGTAGTCCTCGACGTGTGGCAGTTCACTTAGCGACCATTTGAAGTTATGGCAGCACTGAAAAAAGCAACCCAGGGCTGTTTTTCACCCTTACGACCGTCGTAGCATTCCCCGTAGTCACGTGATCAAAATTCAGACGCTTGGCACCTGACTCACACTTACAACCATCAAAGCACCCTGGGATCATGTCATTCCTCCTCTTGCGATCTTCTGAGATGCAAAGTCAATTGGAGGAAAGCCAGATTCACTTTAACGACTGGGTTACTCGCTTAACGACTGCAGGGATTCACTTGAACAAGGGTGGGAGACAAGGTCATAAAAAGGGACAAAATGGACTTTTAGCAGATGTTTCGCTTAGTCAGAGAAACGGACTCGGGGGGTCGTAAGATGAGGACTGCCTGTATTCCAGACCAATTGTTTGAATACAAACCAAACCCTACAAAGGGAAGTGACAGCTGTCAGTCACTTGTCATCTTTCTCTTACAGGATACGTCTGTGCACCAGTGTTACAGAAAGCGAAGTAGCCCGTGCGAAAAATCTCCTGAAAACAAATATGTTGTTACAACTGGACGGTATGAACTATAATGGTTGATTGGGGTTTATTCCCTCCCTCCCTCCCTGCCCCGTGCTGTTTAATTCATTCACAGGCATCTGTAAACATCTGCAATCTTAGGTTCCACTCCCATTTGCGAAGACATCGGACGACAGATGTTGTGCTACAATCGCCGGATCCCAATTCCCGAACTCGAAGCAAGAATTGAAGTAAGGAAACTTGATTTGTGCGTTCATAAATCCGTCCAATTGTGCCGGGTGTGTTAGGTATAAATCATCTCACGGTGAGACTTCCCGCCGGCTGAAGAGAAATCTTACATTATTTATTTAAAATGATATTTATGTATTTATTTATTGTTCAGACCTAGGCTTCCCAAAAGCACGAAGCCGACTCCTCGTCCTGATAAAACTCCTTTTATTTAGGTTAAGGTGAATTCCTCTCCAGCAAAGTCCCGGCCAACAGTCTTTCATGAGATTTCACAACTACAGACCTTTATCAGGCTTGGAGAGCTGCCAGGCCGATATCTTCCAAACTCCATGCTGTAGCAGCAATTACTTGGCAAGAAGTCAGGAACAGATCTTCACCCCAATGAATTGAACTAATGGTCTCCTGCAAACTCCACTCCCCTTTCGCTCCTCTTTATTCCCTATGGGAGGGGTCATTCACCGTCCACTTGTGGCTTTACTCCCGAGTCGACCCTTGTTTCTTAGCTGTTCCCTTCTCCTGGCAGCTCTGCGCATGCGCACACTGGGAACAGACTCCAGCTGTTCTTCTGCCTCACTGATGTGCGACTCCGAAGGCAGCTGATAACTGGCATACGGCCCTGGACCCCTCTCTGCCTCCAACACAGAGCCCTCATCAGAGCCTTCCCCAGACTCCAGGACTGGCCCATCTTCCTCCCCAACCTCCTCACTGTCCGAATCTGCTGCCAGATCCGCTGGCGGGCCACAACATTTATATACTTATTTGTAGCCCGTTTTTACTTTTGCCAAGGCGGCAAACGTATCCAACACACTTTCCCCCTCCTCTTTTCCCCACAACAACCACCCTGTGAGGTGGGTTGGACCGAGAGTTTTACCAGCATTTATCAGTCTTTCTTAGTTTGTGCGGTGTGACACAATTGTAAATTTCGCTTCTGTAAAAGCTTGTATCCCATCTTTATTTTTACAAATAACCTGAAGCGGGGAACATATCTAGCACATCTTCCTCCTCCTCTTCTCCCAACCCTGTCGATTGGATTGGACTGAGTGTTTTACCACCATTATCAACCCTTCTTCGTTTGTGTGTCAGGTTTCCTAGAAATGCCCCAATTGATTCATGAGTATCGAGCCAAGTTTCAATACAAAATGAGTCATTCATTAGGAGCACCATAGGCAAGGCCTGTTGGCAATCAAATCTAAGCTTTGTTTGAATTACAGCTGAACTTCACCCTTGTTCCTTCCCTCCCCTCAGTCTGTGTCATCAATCTCATTTCCCTGTGAGGTGCCCCCCTCCCAAGCCTGCTGCAGTAATCTGACTTCAGCCGAAAAGTATGTGTGGAATGCATTCCCTTTCTCTCACTAGGGCAACCTGTTCTGACCCCCCTCGTCCCACACCAACACACTCCGAGTCAAAGATACTTTACGGAATTTATTAAGAGAGAGACAGGTCCTTGGCAGCAAACTGGCACAGACAAGTCTGGGCAGCAATCCAACACAGATAAGGCATGGCAGCAATCCAGCCTGCCAAGCTCACAATCCTGTTCTCCAACATTCGTTAATGCGTTGACTTCTGCAAAAGGGGTGTGTGCACAAGCATTCCTTTTATAGTCTGGAGAGGAGCCTAATTACCACCAGCTGAGTGCAATTACCTCCTGTAACTGCGCAACTGTTCCTGACGCCTAGTAGCTCTTCGGTGCCGGGCATCCAGGAACAACTCACTACTGGCGTCCAGATCACTCTCCCTTGTCTCCTCCCCACTGGTCCAAGGCTCAGGCGCCTCCTGGTGGCCAACCAGCCTCTCTGCGCCCTGCTCAGAGTCGGAACCCTGTCCAGGGTCCTCCACATCCTCCAGAGCCCACTCATAGGGCCCCTCGCTGTCGGAGTCTAGTGGCAGCTCCAACGGCTCCTGCTGGGCCACAACAGCAACCTTAGGAGTTGACATTGTGTGGTGTGACACAATCCTTAGTGTGACAGAATTGTAATTTCCCTTCTGCCAAAAGTTTTGGCCTTTCGCCTACAAAAACTGAAGGTCAGTTGCCAGGCGGTCAATTGTACTTTAAATTTTCTTCAAAATCTGTCTCTTTTATTTCCTATTTCAGGCTGTTGATGCTCAGACGATCAAGGAAGTGTGTACAAAGTACATCTATAATAAGCGTCCCGCGGTTGCAGCAGTGGGTAAGCACTTAATTAGATACAATTTTTTTTAAAAAAAAGGTACAAGTAGATTTAATATCGGGGGGCAAAATGCAATGGAGAAAACTATTTTTTATGTCAATATAAAGTTGGGCTTGCTGAAATGCCACCCCGAGAACCCCATCAGAGAAAGTAAATAAGCAAGGGCAACAATGGAAAAGGAGGGAGGACGAGGAAAGGAAGGGAAGGAAGGGTAAAGCAGAGGAAGTAAGAGGAGGAGAGAGGGAAAGGAGGAGGAGAAGGGGGGAAAGAGAGGGGAAGAAGAAAAGAGGAAGGAGGAAAGAAGAAGGCAGAGAAGGGAGGTTGAGAAGAGAGGAGCAAGGTTGCTGCAGAATAAGATGGAGATACGAGGTGGCCAAAAAGTGGCCCAAATTCTATTTTATATATTTGTAAGAAGATAGTGATAAGCATTAATGGTTAATAGATAAATGTTAACAGCTCTTATAAGAATGTATATTTGTGAATGTATTTGAATGGGAAAAATAAAATGGCGGCGCGGCTTGGCTAGCGACGCTGAGCACTGCAAGGAGGGGTGAAGCGATTTTCAGGTAATCTAATGAAAAATCCTGTAGAAATTCCTGTAGTCTGTACAATCCTGTAGAACTAGTAAAAAAATCTGAAAAAATCCTGTAGAAAAAGACCTTAGTCTTCAAAGTGAGGGAGTCAGGTAAAACACTCCTGGGCTGGAGACTGAGTTTAATCTGGGAGGCCAGGAGGATCGGAGGTGTGGCCTCAAGATTTACCTCAGTCTCCAGGGCAAAAGGGCTGTGGTAATACCCATGAATGACTCCTCCCACGGCTCACTTCGGAAACTATGCACAGGCAGTCCTCGACTTACCACAACTGAGGTCCCTATTTCTATTGCCCAGCGAGGTATTTTGTTAAGCGAGTTCTGCCCCATATCGCGACCCCTCTTGCCACGGTTGCTAAGCGAATCACTGCAGTTGATAAGTCCGTAACCCGGTGCCTAAGGGAATCCGGCTTCCCCCGTTGACTTTACTCTTCAGACAGTTGCCAAAGGGTCACATGACCTCAGGACACTGCGACTGCCATAAATCTCGAGTTAGTTGACAAAACACCTGAATTTTGATGGCGCCGTCACAGGGACGTTGCAAAGGTCGTGGCACTGAAACACGGTCATTAGTCACGTTTTCCAGTGCTTTTTGGGATTTTGAATGGTCGTTAAATGAATTGAAAGTCGAGGGCTGCCTGTAGTTAATTAATCTTGTTTTTTAAACATTTTGCAAGTTTTCATCATCTTCTTTTAAAGGCCCCGTAATACCTTGCGGGGTGGAATCTTGGGCAACTGAATGGAACTATTTCCTGGCCAGATGCCTCTCCTGTTTCCGATGTGGGGTTTTGTTCGGCAGATATATTCTCATTGTGCCCAGAGAGAGAAATATCTGCCTCTATCTAGGATTGAACTCACAGCCTCCCGACTGGGAGGCGAGAGCTCCACCTCGAGGCCACCGTACCACATTTTGCAAGCTTTGATACCAAGTAACACACTTCCTTCTTTTTAATTCCAGGGCCTCTTGAACAGCTGCCTGATTACGAGCGACTCTGTAGCGGCATGTATTGGCTTCGCGACTGAGACTCTCAGCGAGCTCTTTGGGGAAATTTACGATGGCACTTGAGAAATTTTGTGACGACAGTTAAACATTCAGGACTAGAGGGATGATTTTTATTCCCTTTTCACCAAATGGCAGGCTTTTTTTTTTAAAGTCACAGGATAGATGTTGCTCCCCCACCCCCGGATAATCTGTCCAATGGAACGGACAATGCAAATGGAGGGGAGCCTCTTGAGAACCACAGGACTGTCTCGAAAAACTAAAATAAAATGAAGCCTATTCTACATTTGTATTTATTTTATTACAAAACAAACACACACACACTAGGATTGTCACGGGAGAAATCTCATTTCTTAGTTTTAGCAGCGTTCACGACTTGCTCTTGGGCGGCTTTCTTGGCTTTGACCATTTCGACCAGCTCCTAGAGGAAGAAAAATAAAAGGATAAACAGAATTGGCTCGTTTTTTTATTTCTACCCGGGAAAAACTCCTTAGCACAGGGGTCCCCAAACCAGTGGTGCAGTTCGGCCGGTTCTATCTAGTTCGGGCGAACCGGTAGCGACGGGAGGCTCCGCCCACCCGCTCGAACATCATCATGTCCTGTTTTTGACGCTCTGCGCATGCGCGAGAGGCCCTGTGCACGCGTGGAGACGCTCACATTTGCGAACAGGTAGCGAAGGTGATTTCACCCCTGCCTGAAACCCTGGACCGCGGCCCACTATCGGGCCGTGGCCTATTGGGAACCAGGCTGCAAAAGAGGTGGGCCAACACGTATGTACACGCATGCAGGTCCACTCACACGAGTGGTAGGCCGGCGCACACGTGTATGTGCCCACAGCTCAACTTGCATGCACATTTGTATTCACACCGGCCCAGTTTCCCTCTGCCCCCCTTCCAAAGCCAGGCCCCCAATCCGCAAAAGTTGGGGATCACTCCCGTAGCATATTATTTCTGGAGCAGCTGAAAAGTCCCTTGGGCCAGGAGTCGCCAAATTTAAAACACTCCAAGAGCCATTTGGACCCGTTTCCCACAGAAAACACCGGGAGCCACAAAGGTCCTAACCGGAAGCCCCCTATTCAATTCTGGAGCTGCTGACCGGAAGTTCAGTTCCCCCACCATAGAGTCTCCTCCTAGCGTGGCGTACTTTTTCCTCTACCTGTCCTAACCGAAAGCCCTATCAATTGTGGAGACAACTGGAAAACCCTCCCCTTGCCATAGAGTCTTCTCCTGGCGCGCTGTGCTTCTCTTCCCCCCATCCCGGAAGCTCCTCTCAAAATTTTGGCCCCGACCGGTGACGGAGCCGCAGCAGAGGGAGGAAAGAGCCACATGCGGCTCCAGAGCCGCAGTTTGCTGACCCCTGAAGAGGTTTCTTTGCAAGAAAAACGGGGCAGAGATAACAATCCTGGGCCCACCAGCTGGCAGATTTTGATCCTTTTAGGCTGGATTGAGCTTCTCATTTCAAAATTAATTACAGGTAGTCCTTAATTTACGATCACAAATTCAAAGTTTATCCTGTTATTCTGTCGGTCACTAAGGGAACAGTTGTAAGTTGAGGACTACATGTACTTCATGGATTTAAGCAAGTAATTGTCAACATTAATTCAAGAGAAGAAAGTTAACAAAGATTGGACTTTTTATAGATCCAAAGTAGTCCTTGAGTTAGGTGTTTAACAAGTGTTAAAAGTTATGACAGTGCTGAATGCAGGGATTTACAACCAGTCCACAGAGTAACACCTGTTGCAGTGCTGAATTGTATCATCATTATCATTTAACGACCCCATAATCCCTTGTGGGGTGGGGCATGTCGGCAACTGAACGGAGCTAACCGAGCATTTACTGGCCGGATTCCCCTCCTGTTGCCGGTGCGGAGTTTTGTTCAGCAGATATATTCTCACTGTGTCAAGAGAGAAATATCTGCCTCTTATCTAGGATCGAACTCGCAGCCTACGGATTGTGAGGCGAGAGCGCCACCTCTAGGCCACCGTACCACGCTGCAGTGCTAAATGTATGTTAAGGTTTAATTAAAACAAAATGAAAAGCAAAACTGACATTGCCATTACCTTATATCGCTTCATACAGTCTTTTTTAGACCGGCCCGGAACGGAGGTTGCTATTTTTTCCCATCTCTCGGGAGTATTCACTGGATACGTTTTGAGAGCCTGTTCTAAGAGTTTTTGCTCTTCTGTCGTCCACGGAGTTGCGTCTGTGAATGATACTGGGGGTCAGGGGGGCGGGGGGGAAGGAAACGAGAATGGTCTCACGCCGAGAATTCCCTTCAAAACATTTCCCTTCAAAAGACTCCAAATGTGTAGATTTCTTCCCGCTATTAAAGTGCGTTTCTTCTTTTTAATAACAAGATGCTCTTTAAACAAATGGGTCTTTTTCCAAAGACAATTCTATCTTTATTTCCTTATCTAGCCTTCCAAGGAATCCCAGCCTTTCAAGCTATGTTGCTGAAACACAAGGAAAATGATGTGGCCCGCCAGCGGGCAGCAGATTCAGCCAATGAGGAGGTTGGGGAAGAACATGGGACAGTCCTGGAGTCTGGGGAAGGCTCGGACGAGGGCTCTGATGAGGGCTCTGTCTCTGACTGTCTGTCTCTCTCAATCTCTCTCTCTCTCTCTCTCTCTCTCTCTCTCTCTCTCTCTCTCTCTCTCTCTCTCTCTCTCTCTCTCCCTCCCTCCCTCCCTCCCTTCCTGTCTCTTTCTCTCTCTCAATCTCTCTCTTTCTCTGTGTCTCTCTCTCTCTCTCTCTCTCTCTGTCTTTCTCAATCGCTCTCAATCTCTCTCTCTGTCTCTGTGTCTCTCTGTCTCTGTCTGTCTGTCTGTCTGTCTCTCTCTCTCTCTCTCCATTTACCTTCAAAACGTTCTGATGGGGCAGCGCTGTCTGCTTGTGGTATGACGCCATGCTCTTTCTTAAATTTATCAAAAGCTTTCTTATTGATGTCGTCCTTTTGATGAGGATCTAACAATAAGGAGATATTAAGACAAATCAGCCACCAATGAAGTTCGTAGGGATTCTCGGCCATGGTTGTCCCAAAGGTGCTTTTTCAGGAGGCAAAACTTTCTTCTTTTCTCTTTGAGGACGTTTCGCTGCTCCTCTAAGAAGCTTCTTCGGCTCGCTTAGACGAAGACCCTTGGAATGGGGTGGGAGTAGGATTTCCAGAGAAAAAATGGCAAACTACAGGAACCATTTGCACCACTCAGGACACGGATAAACCTCCCAGTGGCCTCAACGACCCTCTAAAAGGATGCAAATTACCAACTGTCTGCAAATAATATAAACCCTTCCCCACCACCCGGTTAGAGCTGAAGAAGCTTCTTTGGATGAGAAGAAAGGCCTTCAAAAGAAAAAACCCACCACCAAGAAATTCCAGTTGCCTCCTGAAAAAAAACACTTTTGGGACCCTAACGAAGTTGTAGTAAATAAAATGTACTGATTTTTACTCAATGTTTAAGTAAAGATTTAGCCTATGCTCAAATAATTCAAGTCTGGTAATAAATTTACACACGTCCTTTTTTAAAATCTTTTAACTTGCAGTCTGAATTCTGGAAGGATTTTGTAATAATCTTTAACAATGTCCTGATAAAGCTTTTTCCCCCTCTTCCCATGCAGATTCTTTTCAGGCTGCGTAAGTACGTTTGCGCAAACGACGTACTAGTTGCATGTCTACAATATTATTATTATTATTTTTTGTATTGGAGGCAATTTGGGAATGAAAGCCGAGCCTGTTTAAAACAGGATTCCTTGTTTTCTCTCTTCAAAGGCAAAAAGGCTGAAACACTCAGTTTAAGCATCGACCAGTTCTTTTAAAAAAACCCGGCCATTTCTGGTTATTTTGCTACGGGTTTCATCGACTTTTTATTCTCCTCCAAGGCCACCAGAATACATTTCTTGGACAAATCTTTATCAGCACGAACAGCAGAAACACCATTGAATATATTTTCTCAACGACAGCAGCTAACTGTACTATACACACAGAGTACCAGATAGTGAGGGCAGCGGTCAACAATTGGTGATGCGTGAGAAAATTTTGGTGGTCTGCAGAAAAATTATTTGAATTTTTTAATATTGCATTAAATCAGGGGTCCTCAAACTACGGCCCCCGGGATGGATACGTGCAATGAATGTTTGTGTTACTGTAGAGAATCTCCCCCATCGGGGTCTTTTTGTGCAGGTCAGAGGGGGACAGAAATTCTGGCATGGGGTCTGCTTCGGCCTCCTGGTGGGGGGCTTTGGGCGAAGGGTGGAGGGAAGGACCACTGGTGGCAAAGAGCCGGAGGCCCCCGTTCCAGTGGGACTGCATCATGGCCTGGAACCGGCTGACCATCTCAGCCCGCTCAGCCTCCAGGCGCCGCTACCTGCACTCCCACAGGTCTTCCCTCTGCTTGGAAAGCCTACGCTCCTAGTCCTCTGTGAGGTGCTTCTGTTGAGCCTCCTTCTCGGCCAAATCCAATTTGAACCGAGCTATTTTGCCAACTCTTTCTCTTGGGGGCTGCTTAGCTCTTCCTAAGGAGCCAGGATAGGCCGGAGAGGAGTGGCTGGGAGGGGAGGGGCAAGCAGAGGCCGGCGAGGCGCCCCTTGATGTGAGTGACATCGAGTTGGCCACGCCCACCCAGTCACATGACCACCAAGCCACACCCACCCAGCCGGTCATTAGGCAGATCATAATAGTGATCCGTGGGATTTAAAATTATGAATGCAATGTTCCCTGAGGTCCGAAAGCTTGGTGACCCCCTGAGATAGTGTGTTGCAGTGAAGCTCTATAACCCAGAGATATTTTCTGGTGCAAATTCCGTTACACCAAAGATTTTACAATCGTTGGCTGCATTCTGAACATAGCAATAGCAGTTAGACTTATATACTTCTTCATAAGGCTTTCAGCCCTCTCTAAGCGGTTTTACAGAGTCAGCATATTGCCCCCAACAACAATCCGGGTCCTCATTTTACCCACCTCAGAAGGATGGAAGGCTGAGTCAACCTTGAGCCGGTGAGATTTGAACAGCCGAACTGCAGAAAGCTGAAGTAACCTGCAGTGCTGCATTTAACCACTGCGCCACCTCGGCTCCATTAACATGCACAAAATCTCATTTGGAATTAATGCTTTAACGATCGCACCCCTTCCTCCCACTGATTCCATCAAATTTAAGGGGCTACTGAATGGATTAACAAGATTAAAAACTCTCATTCAAGCATTCAGACGTGATGTTCTGTAATAGCAACCAGCACCCCCAGCAGAGACCAAGTAAGAAAAGAGAGACAGTGGAATTTGAAAGTTTCTTCCCTTTTTGTTTCAGACTGGGGGAAGGTGAGAAATCTCCAGAGGCAGCCGGAAATGATTTTAAGCTTGCGGAAGAAGGAAGACCGAATTTAAAGCCAAAGTAAATAAAATGAAGGCATGCAGACCATCTTACAAAGATAACGATACCAAGTTTCTGGAGGTTCTTTGCTTTGTTGATAACGTCTTTCGCTGTTCTTTTTATCCCCGTGGTAGAGTGCAAATTCATGTAATTGGCAATAACTTCCCATCTACAAAAAAAAAAAGGAAAAAAAAAGAAAAAACCATCCGTAATCGAAAATTATTTGCAGAATTTTTGAATGAACTTACCAAAGGTTGCAATGAAACACTTCCAACACTGGGGAAGTTTTAAAGAAGAGATTGGACAACCCACTTGTCTGAAATGGTGTTGGCTTTCCTGCCTGAGCAGGGGGTTGGACTAGAAGACCTTCAAGGCCCCTTCCAACTCTGTTATTCCATTCTGTTCTAAATGCTGGGCTTTTTCTTTTTTTTAAAAAGCAAAATGTCTTTATATATATATATATATAGGTAATTCCTAACTTATGACTATAATGGAGCCTGCCCATTAATTGTAAGTCACGATTGTTGTAAAACAGATCACCAGCATGACCAACATAATATTACAACCTTTTTTTTGCAGGAGTCATGAAATGAACACAGCAGCTGTTTGCTAAAAGCTGGTTTTGCTGAAAACCATAAGTAAATATTATATTGGGGGGGGGGCAGGGGGACTAAAAATTACATTAAACGTGATTGTAGGACTGTGGATGCTGCAAATAACCAGAATAGAATAGAATAGAAATATAGAATAGGAAAATAGAATAAAATAGTATAGAATAGGAAAATAGAATAGAATAGGAATATAGAATAGGAATATAGAACAGGAAAAAAAATAGGAAAATAGAATAGGAAAAAATAGGAATATAGAATAGGAATATAGAACAGAATAGAAATATAGAATAAGAAAATAGAATAAAAGAATAGAATAGGCATATAGAATAGGAAAATAGAATAGAATAGGAATATAGAATAGGAATATAGAATAGGAATATAGAATAGGAATATAGAATAGGAAAAAATAGGAAAATAGAATAGAATAGGAAAATAGAATAGAATAGGAATATGGAATAGGAATACAGAATAAAATAGAATAAAATAGGAATATAGAATAGGAAAATACAATAAAATAGAATAGAATAGGAATATAGAATAGAATAGGAATATAGAACAGAATAGAAATATAGAATAGGAAAATAGAATAGAATAGGAATATAGAATAGGAATATAGAATAGGAATAAAAATAGGAAAATAGAATAGAATAGGAAAATAGAATAGAATAGGAATATAGAATAGGAATACAGAATAAAATAGAATAGGAATATAGAATAGGAAAAAATAGGAAAAAAGAATAGAACAGAATAGGAATACAGAATAGGAAAATAGAATAGAATAGGAATATACAATAGGAATATAGAATAAGAATATAGAATAGAATAGAATAGAATAGAATAGAATAGAATTCTTTATTGGCCAAGTGTGATTGGACACACAAGGAATTTGTCTTTGGTGCAGATGCTCTCAGTGTACATAAGGAGAATAAAATACATTCATCAAGAATAAAATATACAGCATTTAGTGATAGTCAAGGTTACTAATAAGCTGTCAAATCGTACAAGGAAACAATAAAAACAATATAAATTGAAAGATACAAGCAACATGGTTGTAGTCATAACTGATGAGAAATAAATACTAGGAAGGAAGAGAAGAATAATAGTAATACAGTCTTGATAAATTATTGAGAGTATTGTGGGAATTAGTTGTCAAGTAGAGTGATGGCAACCCCGGGACAATGCACCCCACCCCACCCCCCGTCATAAATGTGAGTCAGCTGCCAAGCATCCGGCTGTAAAACACATGACCATGGGGGACGTCGTGAAAAACGCTCGCTTTTTTTCAGCGCCGTTGTCGCTTCAAACGGTCATTAAGCGTACTGCTTGCTGTAAGTCGAGGGCCACCCGTATGGCTGTCGACTGATGCTCAAAGAATAAACACAGGGTTAGTGTAAAAATAAGAAACTGAATATATTGATAGATAGCAGAAATACACCGAAGGGAGGAGCAGAGGGAAAGAAGAAAGAGGGGTAGAGAGGGTGGGAGAGAGGATCGGAAGGAGGGTATGGAAGGGAGGGAGTGTATTGGGAGAAAGGAGTGATAGAGGGGGTGGGGAAGTAGGAGAGGGGAATGTTGGAGGGGAGAAAGGAAAGTTGGAGAGGGGTGAAAGAAAGGGTGTATGGAGTGTTGAAGTGGTATATAAGAGCCAAGGTGGCGCAGTGGTTAAATGCAGCACTGCAGGCTGACTGCTAGATCAGCAGGTCAGCGGTTCAAATCTCACCGGCTCAGGGTTGACTCAGCCTTCCATCCTTCCGAGGTGGGTAAAATGAGGACCCGGATTGTTGTTGGGGGCAATATGCTGACTCTGTAAACCGCTTAGAGAGGCCTGAAAGGCCTATGAAGCGGTATATAAGTCTACTGTTATTGCTATTATTGCTATTATATTGGTTTTGTATTTTGGGGAGTATTTTTTGATAAGGATGGTTGTGTTTATTGTTCAATGTTATATGGCCCCAGTCATGCACAGTATATATGTGACTGTATGAAATGAAAATGAAAATAAAACATATATAGATAAAAGAATAAACACCGGCTCACCTTGAGTTTGTCCCAGCAGGAAAGAGATTGACTGCTTTAATCAGCAACTGGAGGTCATCTTCAGACCAGGTCTTGCTGCCTCCGACGCTTCCGCCGGTCAACTTCTCCGAGCTCTTTGTGGCTTGCCGCATTCGGGCTTCTGCTTCTTCCTTCTCTCTCCTTACCTGCTCATTTACTTGCTCTATCTACATGGAGGTAAACAAACACACCTCTCAACTGAATTACCAAAACCCCAAAAAGTACGTTCTCTCCAACCATCGCAGAACTGTGGCGAGACTCCCGTTTTATTTTGTTCCAATCACTGCTGGGGGAGAAGAAGCCGGTTCCACCAAAAAACTGCGGTAGACAAAAGCGCGGTCGACGAAAGCGCGTATTTGACGTCATCACAGCGCGACGAAAACATTGCGCTGTGATCGAAAAATGTAAAAATAAAGCGAAAACCTTACCCTAACCCCCCCAAACCTAACCCCAAACCTAACCCTTAACCTAACCCTAAACCTAACCCTTAACCTAACGAAAAACCTAACGCTAACCCTTAACCTAACGCTAAACGTAACCCTAACTCTTAACCTAACCTTAACCCTAAACCTAACCCTTACCTTTATGTGAATCGGCTTGCTGTAATTTTATTTTTATTTCAATTTTTAATTTTTTTCGTCGCGCTGTGATGACGTCACATACGTGCTTTCGTCGACCGCGGTTTTGTGGACCACGGTTTTGACGGGTCACGGAAGAAGCTGACACACACACACAAAAATGGACAGAAATTGTCAAATGGAAGGACAATTTTGATTCCCCACGGGGGAAATGAATGGCTGCAAAAATTGATGGGAGTTTGAAGAGAGATGGGGAAATTGACTTGCTTTGGTTAAAGAAAAGAACACAATGACTTTTGTGTCTACTTGGAAACCACTTCTGGGCTTTGGGCTTGAGGTGGACGAGAATGAAACTTTTGATTCTGGGTTTTGTTGACTAGCTAGATCAGTTGTTATAGAAAGGGCTAGTCTATATTACTAGGTGGCGCAGTGGTTAAATGCAGCACTGCAGGCTACTGCTAGATCAGCAGTTCAGCGGTTCAAATCTCACCGGCTCAGGGTTGACTCAGCCTTCCATCCTTCCGAGGTGGGTAAAATGAGGACCCAGATTGTTGGGGGCAATATGCTGACTCTCTGTAAACCGCTTAGAGAGGCCTGAAAGGCCTATGAAGCGGTATATAAGTCTACTGCTATTGCTATTGCTATTAGAGTAGAGTAGAGTAATTTATTTATATGCCGCCCTTTTCCCTGGGGGGACTCAGGGCGGCTTACAACTCGAAAAGGAGGGGGAAACAAACAATTTACACATAAGAACAATACATCATTAAAAGCACAACATTCATACTATTTGGGTGGGTTACAATCTTTAACCCCAGGCCTGACGGGATAGCCAGATTTTAAGGGCTGTGCGGAAGGTCTGGAGGGTGGTGAGGGTACGAATCTCCACGGGGAGATCGTTCCATAGGGTCGGAGCTGCCACCGAGAAGGCTCTCCTCCGCGTAGTTGCCAGTCGACATTGACCGGCAGATGGGACTCGGAGGAGGCCTAATCTATGGGATCTAATTGGTCGGGTGGAGGTAATTGGCAGTAGGCGGTCTCTCAAGTACCCAGGTCCACTACCATGAAGGGCTTTGTAGGTGACAAGTAGCACCTTGAAGCGTATCCGGAGATCGACCGGTAGCCAGTGCAGCTCGCGGAGGATAGGTGTTATGTTATGTATATTAAAAGTAAAAAAGTTGAGGTTTGATGCTATTATCTTATTCTACTGCACCAAAAAGAGTTGGAAATCAACGTGCTTTTTCCCTTTCTTTTTCCCTACACTTTTCCCTCCTTTATCTTCCCATTATTTTCTTTTGAATTTGGTATTTATATTGTATTTTGATAACACAACTCACTTAACAACTGTATGCTTAGCAGTGGAAATTTTGAGCTCCATTGTGGTCATAAATCAAGGACCACCTGTACTCTATAAGAGGAGTCCCCAACCCCCAGGGTTAAGTGAGCTGTGTCCCATTTTATGACCTTTCTTGCCGCAGTTGTTAAGTTAGTAACATGGTTGTTAAGTGAATCTGGATTCTCCGTTGACTTTGTTGGCCAGAAGGTCGCAAAAGGGGATCACTTGAATCACTGCAACCGTCATAAATACAAGCCGTCGCCAGGCGTCTGAATTTGGATCACAAAGTCTTTGCAATGGTCGTAAGTGTGAAAAACGGTGGCAAATGCACCAAAAAGAGTTGGAAATCAACGTGCTTTTTCCCTTTCTTTTTCCCTACACTTTTCCCTCCTTTATCTTCCCATTATTTTCTTTTGAATTTGGTATTTATATTGTATTTTGATAAACTGATACATTTTCAACTACCCCCCAGAGAACGGACAGAAAGTCAAGGAGAACTGTAAAATAATGATGAAAATAGTCTTGCTTACCTCTTTTATCAAGAGGTAAAAAAATTCCCCAATCAACACAAAATTGGAAGTTTTTAGATGATTCTACGCTGGCATTTATTTGTTTTGTGTAGTGATATCCAATGGGCTTATTCTTTTATTTGTTCAGTAGTTAAGTAGTTTTGGCCACCTATTCTCTTTTGGGAGCTATGCCACCATCTATGATCCGAATTGTAAGAATGTCTAAATGCCACTAACTCTGAATGAATTCCAGTAACTGATATTGGGGTGCAATGGAAAATAGCTACTCCGCTGTTAGTAAGGATGGTGTCTTGGATATCCCTGGGCATCAAATCAGAAGGTTATCTAGGAGCCGTGCTGGCACAGAGCTTAGAATGTGATATTGCAGGCTAATTCTGCCAACTGCCAGCAGTTCGATCCTGACTGGCTGAAGGTTAACTCAGCCTTCTGTTCTTCTGAGGTCAGTAAAATGAGGACCCAGGGGACAAGATGCTGACTTTGCAAACCGCTTAGAGGGGGCTGTAAAGCACTATGAAGTGGTATATAAGTCTAAGTGCTATTGCCCTTCCTTCCTTCCTTCCTTCCTTCCTTCCTTCCTTCCTTCCTTCCTTCCTTCCTTCCTTCCTTCCTTCCTTCCTTCCTCCCTCCCTCCCTCCCTCCCTACCTCATTCCCTTTCTTATTCTCCTTCTTTGTGGCACAGTGGTTAGAATGTGGTATTGCAGGCTGACTCTGCCCACCAGCAGGAGTTCGATCCTAATCAGCTCAAGGTTGACTCAGCCTTCCATCCTTCCGAGGTCACTAAAATGAGGAACCAGACTTTTGAGGGCAACAGGCTGGCTCTGTAAACCGCTTAGAGAGGGCTGTAAAGCACCGTAAAGGGTTCACCAACAAAAGGGCGAACAACAAAAGCGTGCCCAACTAAACTGCGGTGACAAAACCGCGAGTTCTAAACCGCGTGGACGAATGAGCGCTTAAGCGCGCCGACAACAGCGCGCCAACAGAAGCACGCTGTAAACCTAACCCTAAACCTAACCCTAACCCTAAGCCTAACCCTAACCCTAAACCTGCAGATTTCAAATTCCTTCTTTTCCTGAACTAAAATATATATTTTCTATTTTCTCTTCTGGGAATGCAGAATTATTATTATTATTTTTTTTGCAAATACAGGTAGTCCTCAATTTACAACAGTTCTTTTAGAAACCATTTGAAGTCACGACGACCCTGAAAAAAAAGTGACTTACGATCGCTTTTCACACTTACGACCCCATAGTCACATGAGCCAAATTCAAACTGATTCATATTTTATGACGGTGGCCGTGTCCCCGGGGTGATGTGATCGTCTTTTGTGACCCGACAAGCAAAGACAACGGGGAAGCCAGATTCACTTAACAACGGTGGCACGAAAGGCTGTATAACATGGAGCAAAGTTCACTTGGTAAGCGTTTCACTTGGCAACAATAATTTTGGGCTCAAATGTGGTCGTAAGTTGAGGATTACCTGTAAATCTCTATAGGCCCCACAGAAAAATGTTTTTATTACGTTTAAATTCTATTAGACCTGGCAGCTGCCACGTTCCAATTTTTAGAGATGCCATTCTACAGGGGAAGTTTCCTCTTTCGTAAGTTTTTCACCGATTTTTAAATTATTTTTTTTTACAGGACAAAATATTCATATTTACCTGTTTTAATACCGCAGCCTTCCCTTCGTCCTTTGTGGTGGATGTAAGTGCTTCATTCAAGCACTGCAGACTAAAAATAAATCATGGAGCGACATTTCAGATCTACCGGTAGCAGAAAAGTGGAAGGTCAGAGAAACAGAGAGTAGAGATCAGCACTGCATACCTTGCTAGCTCCAGCCGATCGCAAAGCTTTTCGACTTCTTCCATCATCTTAACGTTTTCTGCCTCATTGTCAGAAA
This sequence comes from Thamnophis sirtalis, assembly GCF_051295495.1. Taxonomy (NCBI): domain Eukaryota; kingdom Metazoa; phylum Chordata; class Lepidosauria; order Squamata; family Natricidae; genus Thamnophis; species Thamnophis sirtalis. The sequence goes on from NW_028261389.1 coordinate 74,961,860, forward strand.
AGTAATTCCAGTTCTGAAAACGGACCGCCAAGTGCTTTACTTTCAGGTTGGAGAATAATATTACATGCAAGTAACATACAAACATATCTGACTGGAGAAGGGACATCACCAAGGGTGGTTTCAGGCGGTTCGCGGCGGTCCCCGCGAAACGGTTGGTCGGCGAACCCGGAAGTAAGTAACTTCCAGGAATGCCGAAGGATCCACCCGCCCGCCCGCGTTTCTTACCCGGTTTTGACAAGTTCTGCGCTTCCACGCATGCGCAGAACGCATAAAGCGCCTGCGCGATCCTCCAGGAGCAGCTGGAGCATCGCACAGGCGCTAGTACGCATGCGTGCACTGCGCGCGTGCACGAGGACGCCGCCGGCCCCGTTCCAACCGAACCGGTTGGAATGGGGCGAGAAACCCACCCCTGGACATCACCCTGCTATAACACCAACGTTAAGATGAGTTTCAGTGATCGGAAAGTATGGCTCACTCAAACAATTATAGTCAAGTAAAAATTGGAGGTATAAGGCTCTGCTGGCTGGGGGATTCTGGGAGTTGAAGTCCACGGGACTTAAAGTCGCCAAGGTTGAGAAACACTGGTTAAAATACTATGGCAGAAAATACAAGATTGTTTTGTTATTGGAACGATACAGGTTGATAGATGGAAGACTATAACTTAAAACCAGTTAAATTTAGTGAAATTTAGTAATAATAGATATAATTAAACAAATAATTGATAACGATAATAATGTATACAATGTGTAGCGTTGTGATAAGTAATAATTGGATATGAATATTGAATGGTAGCCATGAAAGGAAGATTAGAAATCCTTTTGGATTATATATAAAAGTTAATAAAAAAGAATTAAGTTAGATACAGTTAAGCTTTGATTATTAGAGGTAAAATGTTGTGATACAGGATATAGTCAAATAAAGGAGGGATAATGATGACAACCTATATACATATATATGAGTATAATATAAGGAAACTAGATGAAAATTGCTAACAGCAGTTTGGAAAGGAGGATTAGAAAAGTCTGTTATCAAATATTATGGATGTCTAGCTAGAACAGGACACAAGGATTCAGTTATTGTAGGATTTTTGAAATATTAAATGAAATGCCAGTATGTGGTTATGTATTAAATTTTGGTATATTTTATGGGACGTTTAAATAATTATAGTCCAATATAAATGGAGGTACAAGGGTAACATGTATAAATATTTGAGTTAAAATACTTGAGTTAATATGAATTATGTTTGATGACTGTGGAAGAGATGCATCAAAAACCTTTTGTAACCAACTGATACACTTTCTACGGTATTCAAGGAAGGAAGATTTTATGTGTTGTGTTTGTTTTGAAAAAATAAATTAAAAAAAAGAAAATATGGCTCACTCTTTACTTTGCGATAGAAGATGGAGTTGGGCAATTAAAACCTTGGAGGTTTTTAATTTTAATTTTAAAAATGGGTTAATTTTAAAATCCAAGGGAACACAGTGGCTCAGTGGCTAAGACAGTGGGGCATGGCCAAAAAAAGATTAGGGACCACTGCCCTAACCTTAACCCCAAAGCGATCATTGCTCTGAAGCAACTAAAGCATCAAAGCCCCTTCTAAAACATTTTGAAAAGTTCAAAGCACAATTTCAACATAAATCTGCTTGCGGGGGAAAACATTTCGATCGAGAAAAGAAATTCTGAGAAGGGAACAAATGTCGTCTCCCGTTTCCCCGGGTTTTAACAATTATAAATGATATTCAAATATGCTGGATGTTGGACTTGACTAAAAAACCAAAAAGGTTTGACAAGGAGAAGAGATGCTCACCTTGCAGGTTGTTCGCAGTTTCTGCCTCTCCTTTTTAATCGCTTTCTTCTGTATATCCTTCTCTTTCTTCATCAGCAAGGTCTGTTGTCTCGCTTCCTCCTCCTCCTTCTCCTTGGCCAGTCGTGCCATTTCGAGTTCTGCTTGCCTTTGCTGAGAGACAAGAAAACTCTGGAGTCATCCTTCTCTACGTCAAAATTAAAAGTCGCAAGGATTGCCTTTGCCCAGAAATGGAAAAACAAATTAATTCCAAGCGAAGATGAACTAATAAGAAAGGTTATGGACTGTGCCGAAATGGACAAACTAACTAAAGAAATCCAGGGAAAAGAAGAATCAGAATTCTACCAGATATGGGATAAATGGTATAGGGGGATGGAGGAAAGAAACAAGAATCAATGAAGGAATATAACAAAACTCAAAAAATAATAGTTACGAGTAAAATAAGAGGGTAAAGAATGGTGAAATCCAAATGAAATACAATAGAAGGGGAAATAATATAAGGTGAGCGGTATCGATTGATGATTGCTATTAGAAAGAATAGGAAGTTCCTGTTCGTATTGTATTGTATAAATGCGGTGTACATCTAATTTGTGTGTGTGTGTATTTTACATGTTTGTTAATAAAAATCTTAAAATAAAATAAAATAAAAGTCGCGACTCGGAGGGGAACAAAACCAGCCTGGATTCCCGAGTTCTCTCTATCGGGCAAGAATGAATGCCTATCACAAGGGTCGGCAACCTTAAACACTCAAAGAGCCACAAAGGTCCTAACTGGAAGCCCCCCGTTGAATTCTGGAGCCGACCGGAGGTTTGGTCCCCCCACCATAGAGTCTCCTCCTAGCACGGAGTCCTTTTTCCTCTATCTGTCCTAACTGAAAGCCCTAACCCTAACCCTATCAATTGTGCAGCCAACTGGCGACAGGGAGCCACAGCAGAGGGATGAAAGAGACACATGTGACTCCAGAGCCACAGGTCGCTGACAAGATGGGAAGGCCATAGACCTGAGCCCTCTTAAGAAACCCAGATGTTCTTATTCTACAGCTGCTGATGATAAGAATGGAGAGATCAATTGATCACAACATCCTAAGGATCAAGTACAGGTACTCCTCGGCTTACGACCACAAGGGAGCCCAAAATTTATGTTGTTAAGGGAGAGGTTTCTTAAGTCAGTTTTGCCCCGGTTTTACGACTTTTCTCGCTGTCTCTGTTAAGGGAATCCCCGCAGTTCTTAAATTAGGATTCTTTAATTTTGGAGACATCAAGCATCGCAATGTATTCTGGTGGCTGTGGAATCTTGTTTTAGGGGATGAACCAAAACATGGCTTGATGTCACTTCTTGAATAATCGCAGCCATAAATTTGTAAACCAGGATTTATTCTTTTAACATGTTGCATGCGTGCTACAATATGTGACGTAGGCCACTGTGCCATTAAACTACTAAAAACCCAAGCCTATAGACCCATTTATATCTGAAACTAGTTGATAATAGGGGGAGAATGTCTGGACCAAACATAATTTCTGATGTTGGATTTTCCCCCTTACCAGAGGGAGCCTCCTTGTGGAGTACTGTGAAGCCGTTGCCATGGCAACTCTACTGTGCTGTACAGTAGAAGCCATTTTAAGGTACAACAGGCTGTATCTTAACAGAACACACACACCCCGAGGGGTGTTAGGGGTGCCTTACCCCCACAGTATTTGTTTCCAGGGAATAAGTCATCTGTGCATCAAGTTTGGTTGAAATTGCTCGAGGCATTCCAGGGTTATGCTGGAAAACACACACACACACATATAGAAAGAAAAAAGAAGAAGAAAGAAAAAGAAGATGGTTTCAAACTTAAGATATAATTTAGAACTTACTCTTTCTTTTTCCTCTTGTTCTTTCCGTTTTGCTTCGACCTTTGCTTTCTTCTCGGCTTCTTTCTTTGCTCTTTCTTCCTCTTTGAACTTTTTTATTCTGGGATCACAACTGTACGAGTTATCTTGGAACAGAAAGAAAATGTATATACATAGGGCTGGCACAAAAGGTGCCATTTAACGATCGGATAAACCAAGGATCTCGGAGTTCATACTTACCCACTAAGGTCCTCATTCTATTCATCTCTTCCTTTTTCCTTAACGATCTGCCGGCTCTGTTTTGCTTTTCAATCCATCTTCTCTCATCTCGACTGAAGGGAAAGACGCTCGGTTTAGCTCGGATACGTTTGCAAAATAAGCCAGGGTCCTAGGCCAGTGTTGGTGAACTTCTGTCGCGCATGCACACACGAAGACCAGCTGGCCGGTGCACACGTGCACGCCAGAAACTGGAAGATCATCTTCCCAGTGTGCGCATGCACACCGGGCAGCTGCTCTTCCGGTTTCCGGCACACACGAGCTCCCGTTTCGACACTCGGTGCCAAAAAGTTTCATCAAAAAACACCTTTGGGGTATAACGGGCCCCCGAGATCACCCAGGTGGCTTCCTATCTAATCGGTGGAATGGCTCGTCTCTAGAAATTGTGGGTGCTCCAACATTGGAGGTTTTTAAGAAGAGACTGGACAGCCACTTGTCTGAAAAAGTGTCGGGCCTCCGGCTTCAGCAGAGGGTTGGACTAGAAGATCTCCAAGGTCCCTTCCAACTCTTAATTTTGTTATTCTGAGAGCATGCGCTAAAATAAGCCCCTGAAAATAAGCCCTCCCCGAAAATATTGCAGCACAGCAGCGGCCATGAGGCGGCCAAGCTCGCCTCCTCTTGCACCTCAAAAATAAAAAGACCTCCCCGAAAATAAGGCCAAGCGCTTATTTCAGGGGGGGGGGGTCAAAAGAAAATAAGACCCTGTCTCATTTTCGGGGAAACACAGTGTATGTATGTATGTATGTATCCATGCATATGTATGTATTGTGGCCCAGCAAGAGCCGTTGGAGCTGCCACCAGACTCTGACAGTGAGGGGCCCTCTGAGTCGGCTCTGGAGGATGTGGAGGACCCTGGACAGGGTTCCGACTCCAAGCAGGGCGCAGAGAGGCTGGTTGGCCACCAGGAGGCCCCTGATCCTTGGACCAGTGGGGAGGAGACAAGGGAGAGTGATCCGGACACCAGTAGTGAGTTGTTCCTGGATGCTTGGCACCGAAGAGCTAATAGGCGTCAGGAACAGTTGCGCAGTTACAGGAGGTAATTGCACTCAACTGGTGGTCATTAGGCTCCTCTCCAGACTATACAAAGACTGCTTGTGCACACGGCCCTCTTTGCAGAAGTCAACGCAGGATTGAATGTCGGAGGAGTGAGCTTGGCAGGCTGGATTGCTGCCAAGCTTTATCTGTGTTTATTGCTGCCTGAGTTTGTCTGAGTTGCTGCCAAGGTCCTTATCTGTTTGTTCTGCTTGGCTTTCAGCCACCGAGGTTTTGGTTTCTTGCTAATAAAGTACATTCCAGTTAAGCTTGCCTCGGCATTCGTTACTGGACGGAGGAGGGGGTCAGAACATTTATGTATATGTGTTTGTATTTTCTTTCTATTTTTCTTCCTTCCTTCTTTCCTCCTCCTCTCTCTCTCTCTCTCTCTTTCCCTCCCCCCCTCCCCTTGGAAGAAAAAGACACGGCAAGCCATGTCCAAAAATAGTGTGTCGAAAAAGAATCAGGACTGACCCAAAACCACTAATAATAAGAAGGCAACAATAATGTACCATCTAGTAATATGCAACAACACAAGATTACTACTTAAGTTCAGACATATTCCTAGATAAGGCTTCAATCCTCTTCATAGCTATGTATACGTAAGTATTTTCCATTGAATTAAAAGGGATTTATTTCCGAGCAGACAAATACAGGGCTGTCTAAAATTGGTGACACCCAGTCTAATGTGTGAACGTATCGTTTCGATATATTAAGCATTTCTTTTGAAAAGCCCTTTTCTTTACACACCATTCTGCTTTCTCTTTTTCTTCTTCGTCCAAGTAAGAAAATTCTCGCCAAGAATCAAAGTTATACCTATTGAAGTAACATCAAAAGAAAAAGTCAATAAAACACAGGGGGAAATGACAGCTCCTTAATATAATTTAAAAGCCTTTTTTAATAGTCCATATTGTTAATATGCAGATTCCAGATTAGAAAGCAGGAAATATCACTTTTATTTTTTGTAGTCTGATATGGAAACACCATATACAACAAAAACCGCAAGAATCATAAAACATGCAGAGTAATATTCTATACTGCCACATAGATTTTCGTCCTTTTAATATGTGTTTTACATAGCAGACTAAATACAGCATGACAGAGAGCAGGCTTTGACTACTTATGTAAATCCATGGGTTAGTAAAAATAAAAGCCCGTTTTCCAAACCCAAAACTTAATATCACACTTATATAGTAGATCAGAGTTTTTTCAACCTCTGCTACTTAAAAGATGTGCGTAGTTCTATTTCCAGAATCTTCCCACCAGCATTCTGACTGGAAGTTTTTAAGAAGAGATGGGATAACCATTTGACTGAAATGGTATAGGCTTTCCTTCCTAAGCAGGGGGTTGGACTAGAACAGTGGTTCCCAAACTTGGCAACTTTAAGACTTGTGGATTTCAACTTTCAGAATTCCCCAGCTCTGCTGGCTGGAGAATTCTGGGAGTTGAAGTCTACAAGTCTTAAAGTTGCCAAGTTTGGGAACCACTGGACTAGAAGACCTCCAAGGCCCCTTCCCACTCTGTAATTCTATTCTATTCCATTCCATTCCTATTCTCCATTCCGTATTTTCTATTCTATTCTCCATTCCATTCCATACTTTCTGTTCTGTTCTACTTTACTCTATTCTCCATTCCTCCTAGTCTATCCTATCCTATCCTATCCTACCCTATCCTGTCTATCTTACCCTATTACCAATGTTTGATCTATGCTCTCTGGTGTTTGAAACTCAGTTAGTTATACTCATGATAGTTTATTCTAGGGAAGATGAGGAAAACAAAAAGAAAGGAAGCAGGTTAATTAAATAAAAGCTAAAGTCCACAATATTTTATTTTCCTTGTATAGATTTACAATTTCTTATTCATTCTCTATTTGCTTTTCCTATAGGTTTCATCTGTATGATCCTGATTAAAAAAAGTGGCAGAATTAATTCACTTACCAGAAAGAATAAAAGGCATCCACCTCATCGAAGGATGAGTTCAGATCCCCAAGCTTAGGAACATTTTTCTTATTTGACCATCTGTAGCAAATGAGCAAACAAACATACATTATTTTTTTTTTGCAGAAACCGCATCTCCAGCATTGTTCCCCACATCTAAAGAGCTGCATTTTTTAATTTTATTTTAGGGGGATTTCAAATCCAGAAAGAAATAATATATCAAATGGTCTAACATGCTACCCCAAGCAACTAAACTCTTAACATGAAACAGAACTGCAATATGACATCATCATGCTGCCAATGTTACATTTGTTTAATTTATTAAGGAAGTACACATGGCCATCCAACTCACTCTGGTGGCAACAATCAAGCAAACCACTTGATGGACTCCATATCTCCTTAGGGTCACCAGGCCTGCTGATAAAACCCCTATCTTTGGGGCCTTTCCAAAAGAGCGTCAGAATGGAGGCCAATTTGATCTCCGCAGGGATGATGTTCCATAGGGAGGGAGCCACCACGGAGAAGGCCCTTCTTCTGGGCCCCACTAGATCAGGGGTGTCAAACTCGATCCCACTGCGGCCAGGATTTTGTTTGCCCTTGGGGGCCTGGGATGGGTGTGGCCTACTCCTTGCGGTCTAGTGGGGTGGCGTGGCCGGGGTGGCACGGGATGTCCCTCGCTGTCTCCAGGATGGCCCTCTGGGACAACTCGGCCTATCGCAGGCCATGTGTTTAACACGCCTGCAGTAGATGGGACATCCTTAAGTAAGGGGACCCATACGGGGTTGGAACGGGATCCGGAACCCACCACTGCTTCCAACTCTGTTATTCAACGTTTTTGGTATCCACAATCCAGGCAAAGCAATGAAACTGTTTCAATGTCATCCAGATTCTGCCTGTATGTACAGTCGAACAAATTGCTTTACACTCCAGTGTGTTTTCCTGCCAATCTGCCAAACATAAAGGTAGGAACCGACTGTTCTGTTTTTCATCCCCCGTAAGCGGACCTTCAAGGAAATCCAACGACGGCTTGAAAAGATTTGAAAAGCACAATAACGTTCCCAGAGAGGGGAAGGAGGAATCCCTGAGAGTCTAACCCAAAAATAAAAATAAAAAGGCTTACCTGGCATTCCTTTCAAAAACGGGGGCAAACACCTCGAAGAAGTTTTCCTTGGCTTCGCTTTTGGAAGGAATGGTGTTGTCGAAAGTAGGGTCTATGCTGTTAAACGCTCTTCTTTTCACAGGGTCCGATAATGTTTCGTAGGCTGGAAGGTTAAAATTAAGACATTTATTTATTAAATGGATAGAACAGTGTTTCTCAACCTTGGCAACTTGAAGATGTCCAGACTTCAACTCCCAGAATTCCCCAGCCAGCATTCGCTGGCTGGGGAATTCTGGGAGTTGAAGTCCGGACATCTTCAAGTTGCCAAGGTTGAGAAACACTGGGATAGAATAAAGCAGTGATGACAAAACCTTTTTGGCATTGAGTGCCCAAACCGGAACACGCGTGCATTCGTGTGCGTATGCGTGCGCTGGAGCGCCGGAAAACCGAAGACCAGCTGGCCGGCGTGTGCATGCCTTTTGGGGGGGGGGGGGGCATTTTCAGGCCGTTTGTAGCCTGAAAAATGGCCCCAAACAAGCCTGAAAAGTGTCCTGTTTTTTTGCCATTTTCAGGCTATTTATCGGGCAGTTTTCTAGCACTCCAGAGCCCAAAATGACCAACTGGCTGGCATGTCGGAATCTAGAAGAGCAGCTGGCAATGGCCCATAGAGAGAGGGAACTTTGCACTTGAAGTGGAAAAGAATGAAATATTGACTTTGGGTTTTATCGATTAGATTGATAGATTTTTATAGAAATGGCTTGTTTATATTATTATGAAGAAACAAAAAAAGTGATTTGATGTTAATGCCTTATTTTACGGCAACAGAGAGAGTTGGAAGTTAATGCTTCTCCTTCTTATCTTTTCTCGCTTTTCTGGCCTTTTAAAGAAAATAGAATCAATAGGCTCAAATGAACACCCATCTTTAATCTCCCAAGATCAGGTATTTGAAAACTATAAGGTAACAATACAGTTCTCAGAATAATTAAGAACCAACACGGGTAGTCCTTGAGTTATGACTACAATAGAGCAGCCGCATTTTTCTAGCTTAGCAAGACAATTGTTAAGTGAGTTTTTTGCCCTATTTTATGACCTGTCTTGCCATAGGTGCTAGCGGGGATCTCTGCAGTCGTTAAGTTAGTAACATGGGTGTGAAGTGAATCTGGCTTCCCACACTGAGTTTGCTCGTCAGGTGGTCGCAAAAAGGGAATCATATGACCCCAGGACACTGCAACCGTCACAAATCCATGCCAGTTGCCAATCGTCTGAATTTTGATCATGGAACCATGGGGACGCTGTTACCGTTTCAAGTGTGGGAAAGGTGCATAAGTCACTTCCCTCCCCCCCAATACCGTTGTAACTTTGAACGGTCACTCAACGAATAGTTCTCAATTGAAGATTACCTGCACAGGAATTTCACAAGGAATTTTACTGCCAAGGTCCACTTATTCTCTCCCATGCCTGTGATAACTCACTCCTGGGTCTATTTACATTGAACAGTTGCTTCCTAATTTTTTGTAACACAAAGTTGTGTCCCCAGACTGTTTTCACTTCACCCTCACCCCAACCCCAATTCTTCTGTTTTTATTGGGTCTGTTCTGATCTCGGCTTCTTAAGAACATGCAGCAAACTCCTCATCCCGGCAAAAACCCGTTATTATTGTGAATTCTGCTCCTTCAAGGGAGTCTTTCAAGGGAGGATTTACAGTCACAGACCTTATCTGGCTTGGAGAGCTGGCAGGCTGAGATCTGCAAAACTTGGCAAGGAGTCTCAGAGGGTCACGAACCAATTAAGCAAATGAATTGTCTCCTGCAAACTCCACTCCCCTTTTGCTCCTCTTTTATTTCCTCTGGGAGGGGCCATTCATCATCCACCTGTGACCTCACTTCCAAGTTGACCCCTGTTCTTTAGCTGTTCCCTTTGTCTGGCAACTCTGCGCATGCACACTCTGGGAACAGACTCCAGCTGTTTGTCTGTCTCACTGATGTCTGACTCTGAAGGCAGCTGTTAACTGGCCTACGGCTCTGGCCCCCTCTCTGCCTCCGACAGAGCCCTCATTTGAGCCTTCCCCAGACTCCAGGATTGGCCCATGTTCCTCCCCAACCTCCTCACTGTCCGAATCTGCTGTCAGTTCCGCTGGCTGCTGGCAGGCCACAGCGTTCAGAATGACTGCTGCACTTGGTTGCCATCTTCTTCCCATGCCTTTGGGGATATTTTAGCGTAATACAACTGGTCTGTATATGTGTGGGTGGATGTGTTGTTCAGAGGAATTAAACAAGGTGGGTTTGAGGGGTAGAATCAATCAACTGGAGCACTTGGAGGGAACAAGGAAACGTAACTCAGCTGCTTACAGCACGATATAAAAGTCAAAATGAAAGTAGGAAGTACAGACAGTAAAAAAATATATATTTATAGATAGTGGCCCATTCATAAGGCAAAGGTTGGGCATGAAAACTGATCAGCTGATACACACCTATGGCCTGATAAGACAACTTAATTTCTATTTAGTGCTATACTTGCTAGTTCTTACCTTTTGTAATACAGGTAAAATAATCATTGTCACCTTCACCTATTTGTTCTCCTGCTGCTTTCCGCTTGTCAGGATGGTGCTTAAGGACCATGGCTTTATCTATGGATTAAGGAAAATAAAATCAAGCCCAGTTCCATTACACATGAACTCAGGCAACCTTTCGAACACTTTATTTAATTATACATGTACTAACTGCAGCGCGCATAACTTTTGTGCAGAATTTGAAAAAAGAAAATACACCATCAGAGCTAGATATAATCAGAAGTATTGGCCTGTGCGGAAGCAGATAGGATCATTCTTGAACTTAAAAATAAAGGGGAATCAGAATATTTTGAAGTCTGGAACAGCTTTTATGACTGGTATAAGACAAGGTGACAAGACTGGAACCAACTGTATATATTGGGATTGGACAGAAGGATAGACAATGTATTAAGTAGGCTAATTGTTAATGGTTGAGACTAGCTGTATATAATGTGAAGGTATGGTCACTTCGACTTTGCGGTACTGCATTGTTTTAAATGTAAAAATAATAAAAATATATTGGGGGGAAAAAAAGAGTAACCATTTAGTTTGGGGAAAATGGTACAAATGGTTAGATGATAGAAATAAGAAATCAGGAAATGTATTGTAGAAGAAGTAGGAGAGAGTGATAAGAAGGTAGGGAAAAATAGGATATACAAAAGTAGAAAAAGATATACAATAGAACAAGGGACATTTGATTGTCTGATACAAATGACTAAACATAAACAACTAAGTAAAGAAATAAGAAACCAAATGGCCACAAATGTAAAATTAGAATGTATAGTAGGGGAAACAATAACTGTAAAGATGCACCGATAGGTACCTGCTGTAAAAGGAACATGCAGTTCCGGGATTGTTTGTAAGTTATGTGTATGTTTTTGTCGATGTGTTTAAGTGTTTAAAACAATAATAAAAAAAGAATCTTATGGCACATGGATGTTACCCCAGTTAGATATGGATGTAACCTTGTCCAGGAGGGTGTAATCTAGTTGAAGGAAGGACGTTAAATTGTCCCCTTGTCCCACTCTTACCTTGCAGCCTATGAGCGACTGTGACGAAACAAAAAAATTCAACTTAGGGAGAAGAAGTTTTATTATTTTACCAATTTCCCACGAACGCTTGGCGAACTTACGAGCTGCTTTGATCTGTTTCTGAGAGGCCTTGTATCTTAACCTTCCCAATCCAAGAACTGAATAGTGATCCTGATTCTGGGAAGGGAAAAAAAAAACATGAATATTTATAGCAGCCTCAGGTTAATAATAAGAGAAACCATAACATGAAGGAATTATATTTTCCCCATCCCCATCGTCTCTCCCTTATCCAGTTCTCTTGTCTGTCTTGCCAGTACTGAAGTTACTGCAGCCTCGGTGGCACAGTGGCGAGAGAACAGTACTGCAAGGCTACCTCTGCTGACTGCCTGCAATTTGCCAGTCCAAATCCCACCAGGCTCAAGGTTGACTCAGCCTTCCCCCTCCCTTCTGAGGTGGGTAAAATGAGGACCCAGATTGTTGGGGGGCAATAGGCTGACTCTATAAACCACTTAGAGAGGGATGTAAAGCACTGTGAAGCAGTATATAAGTCTAAGTGCTATTGCTGTTGAATGGCCACTAAATGAACTGTTGTAAGTCGAGGACTACCTGTGTTGATACATAAACCTGGGGGCTGCTTACCTACTTGATTTTAAGTGGCTTACAATGAGGACCCAGATTGTTGGGGACAATATGCTGACTCTGCAAACTTAGAGAGGGCTATAAAGCACTCTGAAGCGATATATAAATTTAAGTTCTATTGCCCTTCCTTCCTTTCTCCCTCCCTCCCTTTCTTAGTCTCGTTCCTCGTGGCTCAGTGGTTAGAATGCTCTATCGCAGACTCACTCTGCCCACTGCCAGGAGTTCGATCCTGATCGGTTCAAGGTTGACTCAGCCTTCCATCCCTTCCGAGGTGGGTAAAATGAGGACTCAGGTTGTTGGGGGCAAGAGGCTGACTCTGTAAACCGCTTAGAGAGGGCTGCAAAATACCGATATAAATCTAAGTGCTGTTGCTAAGTGCTATTTTGCTTATAACAAATAGATTTGCAACAGTTTGTGTGGTGACAGTTTGAAGTTACAATGGGCACTGGAGAAAAAAAATGACCGTTTTACGACCGTTTTTCCCACGACTGTTGCAGCATCTCCATGGTTGTGAGATCAACAAGAGACTTGGCAAGCGACTCATATTTATGACGGTTCTGCAGTGTCCCAGAGTTGTGTGCTTATCTTTCGTGACCTTCTGACCAGCAAAGTCAAAGGGCGCAACATTATGATGTACCTTCCAATCTTTGGGATCCAGAGTTTTTAACATGGGAAATTCTTCTAGCTGTAGCTCTTCGTCCCCCGACTCTTCCGAGAGTTCCTTCTCGTCTTCTAATTCTTGGAAAGAGGCAGAAACGTTTATGTTTCTCCTCCTGACAAAGGCTTCGAACCATCTTCCCACGGGCTCCACCTGGCAGAGGACGGAAGCTGGGAAGGCAAGTATGGGAACAAAAGTGAAACGGGTGATGCATCCCCAAAGAGATAGAGAGGTCCTCTCTATCAGATGCCATTTGTTATAGGGTGCCCTATCATTGAACTGCGGCAGCTGAGAGAGAGAGAGAGACAGAGACAGACAGACAGTCTGGTCTAGGGGTTAAGGCACCAGGCTAAAAACTGGGAGGCAGTGAGTTCTAGTTTTGCCTTAGACGTGAAATCTGGCTCGGAGGCTTTGGCCCTTCACCAGGAGACTGGGAGTTCTAGTCCCGCCTTAGGCATGAAAGCCAGCTGGGTGACTTTGGGCCAGTCACCAGGAGACTGGGAGTTCTAGTCCTGTCTTAGGCATGAAAGCCAGCTGGGTGACTTTGGACCAGTCACCAGGAGACTGGGAGTTCTAGTCCTGTCTTAGGCATGAAAGCCAGCTGGGTGACTTTGGACCAGTCACCAGGAGACTGGGAGTTCTAGTCCCGCTTTAGGCATGAAAGCCAGCTGGGTGACTCTGGACCAGTCACCAGGAGACTGGGAGTTCTAGTCCTGCCTTAGGCATGAAAACCAACTTGTTGATTTTGGGCCAATCACCAGGAGATTGGGAGTTCTAGTCCTGCCTTAGGCATGAAAGCCAGCTAGGTGACATTGGGCCAGTCCCCATCCCATCTCATAGGATTGCTGTTGTGGGGAAAATAGGGGGACGAAGCTATGTTCAATGCTACCCTCCCTGTCCTATTGTCCCCATTTATTCATATTCATTTCTTTCATTCATGTCCATGTTTATATTTATACATGCTACCTTTTATATGCTTAACGAACTAATAAATACAAATGCAGTTACAGATAAATAAATGGGGAGTCTTCTCATATGTACTAAAGCCAACTGGGCAATTTTGGTCTATTCGCTTTCTTTCAAACTTAAACTGAGAAGCTGAAAAGCACCCAAGAATAAACTATTGCCAAACCACTTCCCATAGTGTTGTCCAGAGAATTGTTTATGTAGTTACCAGAGTCAAGATTGAAATAAAGGACGCATAAAAGGACAATTGAAACTGAGTAAAGCCAATGTAAACCACAAAAATAGCCAGAAAAGTATATTCTTTTGCAAGTGGAGCCTGTGACCAAGATGTTCAGACCTAGGCTTCTTGTTACAGTAAAAAGCACACGCTTAGTCCCCCAAACCCTCTTTTTATTTCAAAGGCTGTGAATTATGTTCATTTACAGCCCGTAATGAGTCCCAAATAGTTTTTAAAAGTCCTACAGTAAGCTGCCAAAGTCTTTCGGGATAAGGTTGATAAGCACCCGCCTTTATCTTCCTTGAAGCGCTGCCAAAGACTGAATTGGCAATTAGCTTGGCAAGGTCACATGGAGCAAAGAGTCAAAATGGAGTTTCAGAAAATAAACTGACCAGCATGAACTAAGTTGCTTCCTGCAAAGGCTCACGTGCCTTTGCTCCTCCTTTATGTCTTATGGGAGGGGCCAATCACCTCTAAGCCTTACTCCCAGGTCATTTCTTCTGTCTTAACTGTTCTTGCCTTCTGGCAGCTCTGTGCATGGGTGCACTGGATACAGGGGGAGCCACATTCCTCTTCCTTGCTGCTTTCTGACTATGGATGCTCCACAGGCAGCATAACAACTCTCAGATGGCCCTGGCCCCCTCTCTGCCTCCAACACAGAGCCCTCGTCCGAGCCTTCCCCAGACTCCAGGACTGGCTCAGGTTCCTCCCAAACCTCCTCTCTGTCTGACGCTGCTGCCAGCTTCGCAGGTCACCGGAAGACCACAACACAAGACAAACAATCTATACAAACATTTATAATCAGAAGTTCTTTAGAAATGAGTCAAATTCACTTCCTGAAAATACTTTTATCTGAGCAACAATAGATATCTGCAGAATTAAAGGTTGAAACAAAGTGATTTTTCAAAGTGATGAAAAAAAATCCATATTGTCTTTCCTTCCTTCTTTCCTTCTAGAATACAGCAATTGCACCATTACTAATGATAGTAATGTATTATGCATATCAAATGCCTTATTTAAAAATGGCCTACAAAACATGATCTAATTTTTCTGTTCTTTCTGATAAGTTATTGTAAAATGTTACAATCAATCAAGGATTGATTTACGTCAAACAACAGAAACATGCACAAACGTCTTCAACTATCAGTCTACTTGATTTTTTTTTGTTACCTATCAAAAAAGAAAGTTTGCTTCTAAAGCTCCCTTATTCCCCATAACTTGCTAGAACGGAAAGTATTTAAATAATTAGGTTATGCATTTCAGTATTGGATGTAACCAAGACGTCTTTCAACGCCTCCAAATTCAATTAATGAACGCAGCAGGCGTATCTGTTATTGAACTAGGGAGAAAAAGCATCTCAGGAACTTTTGTCAGCCTGTTGACAAACCTGACTTAATATATACTAGCTGGTAACCTGGTGTAGCCCAGGTATATATTTACCCCAATCCTGTTATTAGAGGGAGCGCCCTTATGGAGTACTGACAAGCTGTTGCCATGGCAACGCCACTGTGCTTACAGTAGAAGCCATTTTAAGGCACAACAGGCTGTATCTTAACTGAACTTGAATCCAAAATGCACACTATCACTGTCAAAAGTACCATGACTTGACACTATAGATATAACTCAGTCCTTTTCATTTCAGCGGCCCAGGCATTTCAGAGTTATGCTAGAACACACACACACACGGACCCCCACCCCACCCCCCGAGAAATATATATATATAACTTTTCAGTTAAGCAGGAGAACATGGAACACAATAACTTAGCAGTATTAAAAACAACTTCTTGTGTGAAAGCTGTAAAGATGCCCTTCTTCCAAAAGAACAGTGTGTTCCCTTATTACCTAAAGAGGCACATTCACACTTTGGTCAATTCGTGCCTGAAATTAAAGCAAGTGTGAGTTTCTGCTTCTTTCTCTCCATTGCAAGACATTTCAGGGGCCAAACATGAGAAGCAAACTCCAGGCTCTAGCACTATCTTTGAACAACCTGCTGCTTGGAAATGAGGAATCCAAATCCCCTGAAAAGCTTCAGGTTGTCTGATTCTGACCTCTTTTCATCGAATGCCAAACACAAAAAGAGAGAAAAGAGACATCCCCTCCGGACAGGCAAATTATCTTGATGTAAGCCACTCAGAGTACTTGAACTGCGAGATGGACGGGCGGATGGATTTGCTAGCTAGATAACTGGATGGATGGATGGATGACATAGGTAGATGGGTGATAAATAACAGATGATATAGAGATGATATATATGTGTATAGATATATAGAAAGAAACAGATATACAGTTGATATACAGATGAAAGAGATAGATGAAATATATAGCTAGATATAGAGATATAGATAGATAGATAGATAGATAGATAGATAGATAGATAGATAGATAGATAGATAGATAGGATAAACAGTTGATTATTATAGATGATAGATTTTGATGATATAGTTTATAGATGACATTTTAATGATAGATAGATAGATGATTAGAGATAGATGACAGATTGAGATGATAGATAAGATAGATATACAGATAGATACTATATAGACAGATGAGAGATATATAGATAGATGATAATAGATAAGACGCCGGGAGTCCTATGGGATTGGGCAGCATATAAATTTATTAAATTACAATTACAATAAATAATGGATACATGATAGAGAGATTGATATATGATAAAGAGATGCGAGAGATGATAGATGACATTTTGATGAAAGAAAGATGATAAAGTTGATGATAGGTGACAGATTTTGATGACAGAGGAGATAGATAGATAGATAGATAGATGATAGATAGATAGATAGACAGACAGACAGACAGACAGATATGATATGTAGACGGATGATGGATATATAGATGATAATAAATGATTGATAGATGATAGTTTATAGATATTTTAATGATAGAGATAGATGACAGATTGAGATAATAGATAAGATAGATATACAGATAGATACTATATAGACAGATGAGATATATATATATATATATATATATATATATATATATAGAGAGAGAGAGAGAGAGAGAGAGAGAGAGAGATGATAATATGGATGGATACACGATAGAGAGATTGATATATGATAAAGAGATGCGAGAGATGATATAGTTTATAGATGGCATTTTGATGAAAGAAAGATGATAAAGTTGATGATAGGTGACAGCTTTCGATGATAGATAAGAGGATAGATGATTAGAGATAGATGACAGATTGAGATGATAGATAAGATAGATATACAGATAGATACTATATAGACAGATGAGATATATATATAGATGATAATATGGATGGATACATGATAGAGATTGATATATGATAAAGAGATGCGAGAGATGATATAGTTTATAGATGACATTTTGATGAAAGAAAGATGATAAAGTTGATGATAGGTGACAGCTTTCGATGATAGATAAGATAGATGATTAGAGATAGATGATAGATAAGATAGATATGATATGTAGACAGATGGATATATAATTAGATAATAAATGATTGATAGATACAGAGAGATTGATATATAATATAGAGACGAGAGATGATGATGATGATAGATAGAAAGATAGACAGACAGACAGACAGACAACATATAAATGTATTAATATCAGTGGGGAAGGGGCTCCTTCCCAATGGATTTCTTCATGGTCTCCTATCCCTCTCCAGGCAAGGCCAGCCCAAGGCCTCCTCAACCGTAGAGTCCCTGTAATTCAACAGGGTGGAATTCAACAGCAGACAAGGAGAGGAGGAGGGAAGAAGCCCCAGGGACCCCTACCCGGAAGACCAGGCGCTGCCCAGAAGCCCCCCAACCCTCGCCCCTCCGCCTCCCCAGAGCCCGGGCCGCTCGCTCAGCATCCCCAGTCCCAAACGGGGGTTGCCCCCCCCCCCCGCCCTAGCGTCTCCCGCTCGGTGAGCGACCGGCGGGCGGCACGTACCGGCCGACAAGGCTCTGGTGACGGCCGTGGCCTGGCCTTCGGGCGCCCCGCGAAGCATCTCGACCGGCGGCGTCGGCAATGGCTGGGATCGCCGGGATCGCTCGGCCCTGCTCACGGGTTGCCAGGTGCCGGCGCGTGGAAGGGCCCGGGCAGTGCTTCCGGGTCGTAAGGTCAACGCGGCTTTCTCTCCCCTCCCTTCTGGGGGCAGGCGAGGTCGCGGATGGGCGGGGTGGTTGATGGAATCGGGGGGGGGGTGTGATTGCAGGAAAGCGGTCTCTCCTTCCTTCCTTCCTTCCTTCCTTCCTTCCTTCCTTCCTTCCTTCCTTCCTTCCTTCCTTCCTTCCTTCCTTCTCTATATTTTCTCTTACATTTTCTCTTTTTTCTCTATATTCTTTCTCTCTCTTTTTATTTTTCTTTCTATTTCTATTTTTCTTTCTTTCTTTCTTTTTCTATTTTTCTTTCCTTCCCTCCCTCTCTCCCTCTCTCTCTACACACACAAACACCTTTCTATTTCTTTCTCTCTATTTTTATTTCTTTCTCTATTTCTTTCTCTTTCTTTCTCTATTTTTCTTTCCTTCCTTCTTTCCCCCTGTTATCTTTCTATATGATCTCTCTCTCTCTACACACACACACACACACACACCTTTCTATTTCTTTCTCTCTATTTTTATTTCTTTCGCTATTTTTCTTTCTTTCCTTCTTTCCCCCTCTCGCTAGCTTTCTATATGATCTCTCTCTCTCTCTCTTTCTCTTTCTACATACATATATACATACACACACACATATATCTTTCTATTTCTTTCTCTCTATTTTTATTTCTTTCTCTAGTTCTTTCTCTATTTTTCTTTCCTTCCTTCTTTCCTCCTCTCGTTATCTTTCTATATGATCTCTCTCTCTCTACATACATACACACACACACATATCTTTCTATTTCTTTCTCTCTATTTTTATTTTTTTTGCTATTTTTCTTTCTTTCCTTCTTTCCCCCTCTCTATCTTTCTATATGATTTCTCTCTCCCTCTCCCTCTCTGTTTGTGTGAGTGTGTGTGTATTCTTTCTTTCTATTTCATTCTGTTTCTTTTTCTATTTTTGTTTCTTTCCTCTCTCTTTCCATATATATTCTTTCTCTTTGTCTCTCTTTTTCTTTCTCTATTTCTTTTTCTTTCTTTCTCCTTCCCTCTATTTCTCTCTCTCTCTGTATCTCTCCCTCTTTCCCCACTGGAAGAGTTTGAATAAAAGCAAAAGGAGGAAAAATAGGGGGGGGGGGGGGAGGAGAAGGAAGGAGAGGAAACAATGGATGGAAACAAATCAAGGAGAAAAACAACCTAGAACTAAGGAGACATTTCCTGACAGTTGGAACAATTAACCAGTGAAACAAATGGCCTCTTGAAATTGTGGCTGCTTCATCACTGAAGGTTTTCTAGAGGAGACTGGACCACACTTTGTCTGGAATGGCGTAAGGTTTCCTTCCTGAGCAAGGGGTTGGACTAGAAGACCTCCAAGGTCCCTTCTAACTCTGTTATTATATATCTTGAATACTTAAATATCAAATTATCTCTTGTACATACAGACACATACATACACACTAGTATATATGTGTGTACACATATACGATCTATACAGTTTGTGTCTGTGTATCTAGAGATAGGTGTCTAGATCTCTGGGTGTCACACACACGTCAAGGGGAAAGCCAGATTCACTTCACACCCAGGTTCCTAATTTGACAACTGCAGTGATTCACTTAACGACTGTGGCAAGCACAGTCCTAAAATGGGGCAAAACTCACTTAACAAATGTCCCACTGTGCAACATTAAATGTTGGGCTCAATTGTGTTCTTAAGTCTAGGACTACCTGTATACACTAATACATATGTATTTACATGCAACTATATAATTGTGTTCTGTGTCTCTAGATACAGGCTTGTACAGGGTTGGACTAGATGACCTACAAGGTCCCTTCCAACTCTGTCAATCTGTTATTGGTTACATTATATAAGCAAGGGAAGCTCTGAAAGGCATTGATGACTTAAAATATGAAAACGAAAGAGCACAATGCGTTAATAAGATATCTCTCTGTAGGCACACAATCACACTCATTTCTTCTTCTAATTAAATAGCACAACTGCCATTTGTCCAGGGAAAGGGGGGGGGGGAGAGGAGGAAGAGAAGGATCATAGAGTAGGTCCGACCTCCATTTGCTTCCCCCGCGCGCTGCTTCCGGCGGGACGTTTCCTCCCAGTCGCGGAAGGAAAGAAAGGCGAGGTGCTGCGTAATGCAAGAGCTGGTTCGGGAACATCTGCGCATGTGCATCCGAGAGACCGAGGAATAAACCGGGTTTGGCTATCGGGGTTTGAGCCGTCCGTTGGGAAGCCGCGATGCCGGATTATTTGGGCGCCGATCAGCGCAAAACCAAAGAGGAGGAGAAGGAGGACAAGCCTATCCGTGGTAAAGAGCCTCACTCAGGCGTAACGCGTAACCGGGGCTCCTTTATAAGGCGGCTGCGTTCACACGACTCTATTTTATAACCGGGTCGGGTCCATAAAGATGCATGTACGGCAAGCTTGCTTGCTTGGGCTGCTTCACGTGTGGTGGGAAGCCAGTCGGTGATTCGGTTTCTTGGAAAGTGGGTTGAAATAGCCTAAACACGGGTCTGGCGTGTGTTGTGTGAATGCGGCCAAAGAGGCTGGATAATGGAAACACGCGTCTCCATTCATCCAGACGCTTTGGCGGGGCTCCTTCCGATCATGCCAGTCGCTCCAACTGTGATTTGCCGGCTAAGCTGAAAAACGAAAGGCATTTATAGAATTAAATCCGTGTTTACTTTTAACTCTTGTCCTGCAGAAGGAACTGTCAACTCCGTTTAAACCTTGTTAGAGTTTGGGTTGGATGGTAGTTCAAAACTGCATCATGGGAGAAACAAAGCTAGACAGAGATTGGGACGTACAGCATAATTTTACTGTACTAAATAAAGGAGAATATTTGTAGCTCAGGGTTGACGCGAGGAATCCTTGCTTCTCTCTGAGCTTGGTTGTTTTCCTGCAGACGTTTCATCACCATACTAGGTCACATCATCAGTGCTAGATAGTAGATAGATAGTAGAGATTGATAGGTGATGGATAGATGATACATGGATAGGTGGATGTAGAGGAAATAAAGGAGAATATTTGTAGCTTGGGGTTGACATGAGGGGTCCTTGGTTTTCTCTGCTTGTTTTCTTGCAGACGTTTCATTATCATACTAAGTAACATCATCAGTGCTAGATAGCAGGTAGGTAGTAGAGATACATGATGGATATGTGGATAGGGAGGTGGGTGTATGGATGGATAGATAGATATAGAGGTAATAAAGGAGAATATTGTAACTAAGGGTTGACATAAGGTGTGCTTGGTGCTCTCTGAGCGCTTGTTTTCTTGCAGATGTTTCATCACCATACTAGGTAACATCATCAGTGCTAGATAGTAGGTAGATAGTAGAGATTGATAGGTGATGGATAGATGATACATGGGTAGGTAGGTAGATGTGGAGAGAGAGAGAGAGAGAGAGAGTGAGATAGAGGCAATAAAGGAGAATATTCTTAGCTCAGGGTTGAAATGAGGAGTCTTCGATGCTCTCTGAGCTTGGTTGTTTTCTTGCAGACGTTTCATTACCTTACTAGGTAACTGCATCAGTGCTAGATAGTAGTGGAGATGGATAGATGATGGATAGATGATACATGCGGTAGGTAAGTAGATAGATAAGACAGACAGATAGATATAGAGGCAATAAAGGAGAATATGTGCAGCTGAGGGCAGACACGAGGGGTCCTTGGTGCTTTTCTGAACTTGCTTGCTTTTTTGCAGACGTTTCATTACCATACTAGGTAACATCATCAATGCTAAATAGTAGAGAGATATAGGTGGTGGATAGATGATACATGGATAGGTAGGTAGGTAGGCGATAGACAGACATAGAGGCAATAAAGGAGAACATTTGTAGCTTGAAATGAGAGGTCCTTGGTGCTCTCTGAGCTTGCTCATTTTCTTGCAGACATTTCATTACCACAGTAGGTAACATCATCAGCGCTGATGATATTACCTAGATTGGGCCATGAAACATCTGCAAGGAAACAAGCAAGCTCAGAGAGCACCAAGGACCCCTCATAATTTTATTGTCTTGGCAAAAGTGAGAAGATCTCAAGATGCTTAAATAATGTAAAAAACTCTGTTTTGTTTGCCATTAGTAGAGCATATTTATTTATTTTTTAAATTTCCAGCGGAGGTAGCAGGTCAGTCCTCACTAACTGAGTTTAAATGTTCAATGATTTTTGTTATTGTTGTTCTTTAAGGTTGTATGAGTACTGATGATAAAATGGACTGACTGTAATAATCTGGTTTTCTATTGAGAAACAAAGTAAAACGTCATTTCTTTATTTTTCTAAACTCTCTCTGTAAACTCTCTCTGTTATGTCTCTCAGCTTTGGATGAAGGTGATATCGCCCTGTTGAAAACCTATGTAAGTACTCCATGTAGCATTTCCAGCATTACTTTAAGAACTGGTCATAATGAAACATTTAGGAAGCATCTGCATTAAAGAAATTGATACAGTTTCTAGAGGAATATTCACATTCATATTTTCTAACACTTTTTTTTTTGGTAACTTTAATTGAGAAAATGCTTTATGGCCTTTTAAAGACCCGATTTTAATTTTTAAATATGCTTTGGTCCACTTTCTATCTTTAAATGCATAGAGTATTGTCCTCAGTGTATTTTTTATATATACACACAGAGAGAATTGTAGTTAAAAGGGAAAAGAAAAATTAAAAAAGACAGTCTTTTACTAAGAAAAAATAATTAAATATAGTCCAAAGTTTCTTGCAGTGAGTTTCTGGTTGATACATGTATGATCAGAAACAAACATTTGTCAAATATGTTTTCTTTGTTCGTTTTCCAACTTCAGAGGTATAGAATATTTTCCTCTGAATTTTCTTTTATACATACTTTTGTGACAGAAATATTCCTCATTTCCCTCAAACTCCGTCAATCTTTTTCAAATTCAGGGCCAGAGCACCTACTCGAGGCAAATCAAACAAGTGGAAGATGACATTCAACAGTTGCTTAAGAAAATTAACGAACTCACAGGTACTTCTTTTTTTAAAAAAAATATTTCTTTTATAGTGCTTTTAGGAGCAGTAATCTATCGGATGCTGGCCTGGACGGACAGTCCCAAGTGCTGAATTTCCTAAGGGTTAGTCTGTCATTTGTGTCAGAAAAACTCACAAGGGGGAAGGAAGGTTAAAGAAGAAAAACTAAAAACAAATGAAAGTATTTCTTCACCTGCCCAGTTCCGAGAACCCACAAATCCCACCCGTGGCTGGCCCCGCCCACCCCTCCCCTCCCAGGAGTCTCCACGCGGCCCGTTTGGGATGCCAGGTACCATATTTTTCAGAGCATAAGGCGCACCGGACTATAAGACGCACCAAGATTTTGAAGAGGCAAATTAAAAAAAAAAAAAAAAAACGTTTTTGCACCTTGCAGACCTCCCAAGTCACAGACCTTCTCTGGCGTGGAGAGCTGCCAGGCCGATATCTGCAAAACTTGGCAAGGAGTCTTAGTCACGAATCAATGAAGCGAACTAATTGTCTCCTGCAAACTCCACTCCCCTTTCGCTCCTCTTTTATTTCCTTTGGGAGGGGCCATTCATTCTCCACTTGTGGCCTTATTCCCAAGTTAATCCCTGCTCTTTAGCTGTTCCCTTCGTCTGGCAACTCTGCGCATGCGCACACTGGGAACAGGCTCCAGCTGTTCTTCTGCCTCACTGATTTCCGACTCCGAAGGCAGCTGAGAACTGCCATACGGCCCTGGCCCCCTCTCTGCCTCCGACACAGAGCCCTCATTAGAGCCTTCCCCAGACTCCAGGACTGGCCCGTGTTCCTCCCCAACCTCCTCACTGTCCGAGTCTGCTGTCAGCTCCTCTGACGGGCCACAACAGCAGGCACCTACCTGCTGCTCTCATCCAAATGACAAAAGCAGCATCATGCCATAAGCTCCGCCCCTTTGGGAATGTGTGAGTGACATCGCCACAGTTGCATAAAAGGGGTGGAGCCTATATGCTGCCTTTTTTTTCAGATTGGCCCTTTCCACCCATCCTTCTCCCCACCATCGCTTTTGACCAAGGCTCTCCAAATTTGCCCATTTTAAGGCTTGAGGAATTCTGGGGTTTGAAGTCCCCAAGTCTTTTAATGTGGGCAAGTTTGGAGACCTCCCCCCTTCTTTTGACCCTACTCTAGCCCTGACTTTAAAAGAAGATTTATTTCTGTCCCGTTTGAGCTGACTTACAAGTTGTAAATTTGCTGCAGTAAGCTAATGCTTGAATATATATTGTGTTGGTTTATATGGCAAAATGGTTCCTTGTTTCTTTTGTTTTTTCCCCCCGTAGGCATTAAAGAATCAGATACTGGCCTGGCACCACCTGCCCTGTGGGATTTAGCTGCTGATAAACAAACTCTTCAAAGCGAGCAGCCGCTACAGGTGGCCAGGTATATCATTACCACATAATAAATAACAATTTTTTATTCAGTCAGTGATTTAGCCAAGCTCTTATCAAAAGGAAGAGCGTTCAATCCTTTGTGTATAACCCTTACTTCTTGTTGAAGAGTGAAATTGTTTTAAGTCATCATCTCCTTTTAATGACCCCCCATAATCCCTTGCGGGTGGAGTCTGGGCAACTGAATGGAGCTGAGTATTTATTGGCCAGATGCCCTTCCTGTCACCGATGGGGAGTTTTGTTCAGCAGATATATTCTCTTAGTCTCAGCTTTGCTCAGAACAGCTTACTGTCAAGACTGATTCGCATTTTCACCTACGTTTTTGCTTCGCTCACAGTTTAACAATAACGTCTGTGTGTGTGTGTAATGGGAGGGTGGGAGAATGGTATCCAAGCATCTGTCGGCTTCCATGAGACATTGCCAGCATCTCAAGGACACACCGAGTAGATGTCCCAGCGTGGCTGGCTGTTTCACATAACAAAATGAACAGAAGTGATTGGTGGACTTAATGGACTGTGAGTGGCCCATAGAGAAAACGGGGAATTAACTATGCTTGCTTTTGCACAGGAAACACAGAGCTGGTTTTGCTTCTTCTGTGCCAATGTGGTTTATTCAGTAAAGTTTTATACTCTTGGTAAAAAATAATGTCCCAGGAGTTTCTTTTTCTGGATTCGCCAACTGGACAGTAGACACTTACCTCCTGTGACGATAGCTTTAATACTGTCAAACATGTACTTATCCCCAGGTCCTTAGAAAGGACTTGATAGGTGCTCAAATATGCCAAATCCAGTCTGAACACCTGGCTGACTATTGCAACGAACCATTTGAAGAAGAATAAAAACCGGCTGTGAATGATACTTGGCTGAATGCTGGCAGGTTGAACTGGATTTGTTTTACCGACTCCTTTTCTCTCTGAATTAGGTGTACAAAGATAATCAACGCGGATTCGGAGGACCCCAAGTACATTATCAATGTTAAACAATTTGCCAAGTTTGTGGTGGATCTCAGTGACCAAGTGGCCCCCACCGACATTGAAGAAGGAATGAGAGTGGGGTGAGTTGGCTTTACTCTCCCTGGGATTGAACCAGTTACCGTCTCCCTCTGTTTTCTTCTGCTCATTGGGGTGCAAAATGCAACCCAGCTCTATAATTATTGAAACATCTAGCTGGAACTGGCAGTCATTTCTATAAGCACCGTATAGATCCGAGATGGCAAACCTATGGCATGCATTTCTCCGGGCATGCGAGCCATCGCCCATTGCTGTTCCGGGTTCCGGTGTGCTGGTCAGCTGGTCTTCATATGCGCGAGAGTGCCGGAAACTGGAAGAGCAGCCGCCAGGTGCGCATGCATGTGCCAGGAAGATGATCTTCTGGTTTCTGGCACACGCATGGCCTCTGGCCAATTGGTCTTTTTGTTTTGGGTGTTACTTGGAACCTGGATAGATGGTTTGCCATTCAGTTAGTTATGTTCTGTTAGTATGTCAATATTCTGCATGCCGTCATTTTCTTAACATGCCAGAAGGATGTTTTGAGCTTTAAAAAAGACATATTCAAAACAAGCGTTTTTTTTTCCATTTCTTTATGCAGCGTGGACAGAAACAAATATCAAATCCACATCCCCCTACCTCCAAAGATCGACCCGACGGTGACTATGATGCAGGTGAAGACACCTCTTGATTCTTCTTGGTTTCTCGACAACTTTCCCCATCGGTGGTTTTTCACCCGGAAGAATCTGCGAGATTTCCGACTGCCTGACGGACCTCTTGTTTTCTCACGCAGGTGGAGGAAAAACCGGATGTCACGTACAGCGACGTGGGGGGATGCAAAGAGCAGATCGAGAAGCTGAGAGAGGTGGTGGAGACCCCCTTGCTTCACGTGAGGATGAAACCTTTTTTGTTCTATTTTAAATTGGACTACGCAATAAACTCGGCTTCGGCCAGCCGAAAGGCGTAAATTGTG
This sequence comes from Thamnophis sirtalis, assembly GCF_051295495.1. NCBI lineage: Eukaryota > Metazoa > Chordata > Lepidosauria > Squamata > Natricidae > Thamnophis > Thamnophis sirtalis. The sequence continues at coordinate 74,988,306 of NW_028261389.1, forward strand.
GGTGCGCCTTCTGCATCTTGTTTATTGGGCATCTTTAGAAGGCCCAGTGGCTTGTTCCTCTCCAGTGGTGGTATTCAGGCGGTTCGGACCGGTTCAAGTGAACCAGTAGTGACGACCTGTGGGTGAACCCGCCCTGGGCCCGCCCCGGCTCTGTGCCATCCTATTTAACTACATTTTCTCTAAGCTGCGCGCATGTGTGCAATCCCCGCGTGCAAGCAAATCACGTGCACGGAAGGCTGCGCACATGTGCAGAAAGTGTGCGAGCGAAATAACATGCACGTACACCCACATTTTTGGTGCGCAGTGAACCGGCGGTAAAATTGTGTGAAACCTACCTCTGTCCCTCTCCTAAACAAAACAGGTTTAGATGCCAAGGTTGGTGGCTGGCTTCTAATGTTGGTTTGCAAGGAGAATGAAGCTAAAAGCCACTGCCAACCATCTTTAATTCTAGGCATTTTTTAATTGAGCGATAAAGTAATGTAAAATACAAAGTACAAAGTAAATAGGAAAGCAGTGGGGAGGGAAAAGGGAAAGAGAGGTGAGGAAAGAGAAGGGAGGAAAAAAGAAAAAGTAGCATTGACTTCCGACTTAAGGAAATCACTCCCGTTGTTAAGCAAATCAGACTTCCCCCATTAAATTTGCTTGTCGGAAGGTTACAAATTGTGATCACCTGACCCCCCTCAGGACAGTGCAACCGTCATAAATACGTGCCAGTTGCCAAGCACCCAAATTTTGATTATGTGACCATGGGGGGGAGGGGGGATCCTGCAACGGTCAGAAGTGTGAACGGTGGTCATAAGTCATTTTTTCCCCATGCCGTTGTAACTTTGAACAGTCACTAAACCAGTGTTTCTCAACCTTGGCGACTTTAAGTCCTGTGGACTTCAACTCCCAGAATCCCCCAGCCAGCATAGCTGGCTGGGGGATTCTGGGAGTTGAAATCCACAGGACTTAAAGTCGCCAAGGTTGAGAAACACTGCACTTTAATGAATGGTTGTGAGTTAAGGATTACCTGTAGGTAAGATTTTTGCCAACTCGGTTATTCCATCTCTTTAAAAATGGAAAAGGTTTGTGACCCTTCATTGATAGCATTTCAGTTAATAACCTTACGGCAGTTTTTGGCTCTTTCTGGCAAGCTCTCTGCTCCGGTGTATTGGGTGGTAGAAGCCAATGATGGAATCGTGACCATTCTAGAGATTTTAATCTCGATTCTTTGGGTTTTTTCTCTCTCTCTCTCTTTTTCTCTTTTCTCCCCCTACGATTACAGCCCGAACGATTTGTCAATCTTGGGATTGAGCCTCCCAAAGGCGTCCTTCTCTTTGGCCCACCTGGGACAGGCAAAACTCTCTGTGCTCGAGCTGTCGCTAACAGGACGGATGCCTGCTTCATCCGAGTGATTGGGTCTGAGCTGGTGCAGAAATACGTGGGAGAGGTAATGGAGAACACCAAAGGAATACCTTGCAAGCTGGATTCTGTTGTATTTAATGCTTGGCTATGTTCTGGCCTTGGGTTCACCAAATCACGAAGCAGACTCCTTGTCCCGACAAAATGCCCTTTTTATTAAGCGAATGTGAATTCCTCTCATTCACATCCAGCAAGTCCCGGCAGTCTTTCAAGGATAAATTTATAACCACAGACCTTATCAGGCTTGGAGAGCTGCCAGGCCGATATCTTCCAAACGCCACGCTGTACCAGAAAATACTTAGCAAGGAATCTCGGAGAGTCGCGAACAAATCTTCACACTAATTAAGCAAACTAATTGTCTCCTGCAAACTCCACTCCCCTTTCGCTCCTCTTAATTCCCTATGGGAGGGGCCATTCACCATCCATCTGTGCCTTTGCTCCCGAGTCGGCCCTTGTTCCTTAGCTGTTCCCATCTCCTGGCAGCTCTGCGCATGCGCACATTGGGAAGAGGCTCTAGCTGTTCTTCTGCTCCACTGATCTCTGAATCCGAAGGCAGCTGATAACTGTTGGATGGCCCTGGCCCCCTCTCTGCCTCCGACACGGAGCTCTCATCAGAGCCTTCCCCGGACTCCAGGACTGGCTCATGTTCCTCCCCAACCTCCTCACTGCCTGAGTATGCCACCAGCTCTGCTGGCAGGCCACAACGGGCTACTCTCTCAATCAGCGTTTCTCAAACCTTGCCTGTTTGGTGGACTTCAACTCCCAGAAATCCCATGCTGTCTGGAGGAATTCTGGGAGTTGAAGTCCACCCATCTTCAAGCAACTAAGACTGCTCGAGATCATCTACATCTTTCTGTTTTCTCACTGGTGCAGAATGTTACATGTCCCCTATTTATAGAATGTGATTTTGTTTCGGTGGATTTTCCCTCCCCCTTGTCTGCTCTGTTGCATGACTGAATGAGGAGTGCTGGAACATCATGACAATGATAGTTTTTGAACACATGTACTCAAAACCGTATTTATTAAGAAAAGTGTACATGAAAATTCCAACCTGTGGGATGCCTTGCCTTCAGAGGTCGTGGGTGCTCCATCACTGGAGGTGTTTAAGAAGAGTCTGCGGATAGCTATTTGTCTGGAATGGTATGGGGTTTCCTGCTTGAATAGGGCGTTGGAGTAGAAGACCTCCAAGGTCCCTTCCAACTCTGATGATTGTGATCTTCATGTTGGATGTGGGGATTCTGAAATAAATACAACTTTATGTTTGGAAATGATCTCAAGCAATTCCATTGGTTCAAGTAAAATAATGTGGGATCCATTTTTTGAAATTGTAAGTGGCATAAAAGATCAGGCCACAGACGAATATATATAAATATAAATATAAATATAAATATAAATAATATAAATATAAATATATAAATATAAATATATATATTTAAAGTCACAACCCCTGGTATGCCCAAATATGGGAGGAAGATCACACTTCCATTCTCTGTCCTTCGGCTCGTCACAAGAGACCATCCAGACAGAAACCCAATATTTTTTACTGTTGCCTTTTTGTTACATTTGTTATATTTGTGCTGATAAATAAATAAAGGGAGACTAGTATAGATCTATTTCAAGCTATTTAGCTCTCATCAGCTAGCCATACCCTTGCTGGGAATCGAATCGAGCACAGGTTTGATTCCCAGCAAGGGTATGGCTAGCTGATGAGAGCTAAATAGCTTGAAATAGATCTATACTAGTCTCCCTTTATTTATTTATCAGCACAAATATAACATTATATATATATATATATATATATATATATATATATATATATATAATCATCTATATCTATATATAGATATATCTATATATCATCTATATCTATATCTATCTATCTCTATCTCTATATATCTATATCTATCTATCTATCTATCTATCTATCTATCTATCTATCTATCTATCTATCTATATATCTATATATCTATATATCTATATATCTATATATCTATATTCATGTTTACCTCCTTTCTGGTTTTATAGGGTGCTCGAATGGTTCGGGAGCTGTTTGAAATGGCAAGGACTAAAAAAGCGTGCCTCATCTTCTTCGATGAAATTGATGCTATTGGAGGTTGGTGTTGACATATATTTCTTCAATTCTTCATACATTTTCTGGGAGATGACCAGGCTGAGCCCAAGAGAGGAGTTGGAGGCATCCTAAGTCATGAGTCCCTGCACACCCATAAGAGATCTCAGTCCAATGCCTCTCTTATCTCCCGCTCTTCTTCCCTTAACAGTCGCTTGGCCACATTCTTGTAGAGAACGTAAGCTTGCAATAAATCTTCATGCTGATTTGAATTTCTTGAATCTCTTGGACACATTGACTGTGATTCTTCTTTGTTTTTAATGATGTAAATAAAACTCTGCTTCTGTCTACAGAGATTATCAGTCATCCATGTCATGGTTGTCCCAAAGGTGCTTTTTAAAGAGGCAACTGGACTTTTCTGGTTTTTCTTTGGAGACATTTTGCTTCTCATCCAAGAAGCTTCTTCAGCTCTGACGGGATGGTGGGGAATAGAAGGATTTATATGCCTTGCAGCTGGTCATTTGCATTTTTGGAGCGTCGTTGAAGCGACCCTGAGGACACAGATAAACCTCCAAGTGGCTTCAATGACTCTAAAAAGAATGCAAATGACCAGACTATAAATCCTTCCATTCCCCACCATCCAGCCAGATGAGAAGTGAAACGTCTTCAAAGAAAAACTGGAAAGTCCAGTTGCCTCTTAAAAAAGCACCTTTGGGAAAACTGTTGCTTCCTTTCCCCTTCTCTTTCTCTGGATAGCTACCCCCTGGTCTGATTTTAAAAATATCCTCCCCCAGATCCAGGCACCGTTCACATGCTTCGCTCCAGCACCAGTCTCAGATGGTCATCGGTTGTCCCAGCTTTGTGGCAGCCATCTTTAACTTTGGCTGCCTCTTCTGGTGGTTGAGAGGGAAAGTGAACCAGGGGGTTCCAGGACAGCTGCGACTCTCCTTGACCAAAAGAGGGGCAGGGTGCCCCTCTTTGCTTCACCACCCCTACAGGGTGGCTTTGGCCCCTCATGGAGCCCACAAACAGGAAAATTCAGCACAGGGAACGGAGCCCCGTTCTCCTGTGTCTGAAAGGTGCCGCAACATCTACCGCTCTGATTTGCTCTTAATTCATCTGTAAAATAACCAGCACCAGCAATCGGTGTCGACAGTGTAGGATTAAAATCTTGCCTGGATTTTAGTTAACCTCTTCAGTCAGGATATCGTTCTAAAGTGCTTGTTTTTAATTTTTAGGTGCTCGCTTCGATGATGGGGCCGGAGGAGACAATGAAGTCCAGCGCACAATGCTGGAATTGATCAACCAACTCGATGGCTTTGATCCGAGAGGGAATATCAAAGTGCTGATGGCAACTAACAGGCCGGATACCCTCGATCCAGCATTGATGAGGCCTGGAAGATTAGATAGGAAGATCGAATTTAGCTTACCGGATTTGGAGGTTTAGAATGCTTTTATTCTTAAATAATAATGACGTTGATGACAATGATGAAGAATAGTATACCAATACAGGTAGTCCTCAACTAACGACCCCATTGAGTCCAAAATTGATGTTGCTAAGAGATGTTTGTTAAGTTTTGCTCCATTTGACGAGTTCTTGCCACCTTTGTTACATGTGAACAACCTGTCAGGCATCCGAATGTAAATCTCCTGTCCATGGAGGCGGTGTGTGTGTGTGTGTGTAGCAGTCATATGTGTGAAAAACAATCATGTCACTTTATTTCGTAACCTTGAATGGTCACTAAATGAACTGTTGGAAGTTGAGCACTACCTGTATATTTATTAGAACGGAGTAACTTTGAGTGAAAAAAGACTTTTCATATTAACATCTCTGAGCTGTGCACCTCGTAAAAAGAGCAAACTTAGCATTTCTTTTCGCATTCAAAGGACAAATTTCCTCAAGATTAATGGTGGGCATTCTATGTTAGGTGTGAGTAGTTTGAGCTTGTCTTTCTCTCTCCCTCCGTCTTAAGAATCTTGCACAAGTCTGAGGTAATAAGAGTAGAACCTGTCATTGGTTATTTATTGATATCCGTCTTTATTATTACAGGTAGTCCTCGATTTCCGACTGCAATTCAGCCCAAAAATTATATTGCTAAGAGAGGCATTTGTTGCCCCATTTTATGACTTTCCTTACCAATGTTGTTAAGTGAATCCGTTGTTAAGTTAGTAACCCGGTTGTTAAGTGAATCCGGCTTCCCCTTGATGTTGTCAGAAGGCCGCGAAAGCTGATCATGTGACCCCCCCAGGACACCGCAAATGTCATAAATATGAACCAGTTGCCAATCCTCCAAATTTCGATCCCGTGACCATTGGGATGCTGCAACGGTCATAAGTGTGAAAAAACTACTTTTTTCAGTGCCGTTGTAACAACAGTCACTAAATGAACTGCTGTAAGTCGAGGACTACCTTTATTCCAAATAATTCAAGGTGGTGAACATCTCCAATACATCCCGGTGCTCTTATTTTCTCCACAATAACTCTTGAGGTAGGTTGGGCTGAGACAGAGCGATGGGCCCAATGTCACCCAGTTGGCTTCATGGCTGAGGCAGGACTTGAACTCACAGCCTCCCACTTTCTAGCCTGGTGCTTTGACCCAACTGGTTCTCACATAGTTGTTCCACATACCCCCCACACTCATTCACCCCTACCCACATCTGATTTTCCATTCTTCACTTGCACACAATCATCAATTTTGTCATTTAATAACCCCATAATCCCTTGGGCAACTGAATGGAGCTAGCAGAATGTTTACTGGCCGGATGCCTTTCGTGTCACCAATACGGAGTTTTGTTCAGCAGATATATTCTCTTAGTCTCATCTTTGCTCAGAACAGCTTACTGTCAAGACTGACTCGTATTTTCAGATATAGTCTCATTGTGCCCAGAAAGAGAAACATCTGCCTGTACCTAGGATCGAACTCACAGCCTCCCGATTGTGAGGCGAGAGCTCCCCCTCTAGGCCACCGCACTACTCATCCTCACTTGCACACAACGGCATGCTCAAAACCCCTCTGTCTTGCTTTTCTTGGGAAGAGCAGGGCAAGTCGTCTTGATCTGAGCCAGGAGAACCTGCCTTGAAGGGAGCTCAACATTTGCTAAACCCCTTTGAGTTCATGTATGCTTCTCATAACCAAATCCTGGTTCTTTTCTTTTCTTTCTCTTTTTTCTTTAGGGAAGAACTCATATATTCAAAATCCATGCCCGTTCCATGAGCGTTGAAAGAGACATAAGGTTCGAATTGCTGGCTCGGCTGTGTCCCAATAGCACCGGTAAGTTAAACGTTAGCAATAGCACTCAAGACTTATATACCGCTTCATCGTGCTTTACAGCAGGGATCCCCAATTCCCACTCAGTGGAACGGCACCGGTCCATGACATGCCAGCAACAGGGCTGCCTGTGGGATGCATGCAGCAGCTAAAGCCCCGCCTCCCCCCAGAAAAACCTGTCTCCACAGAACAGGTCCCCCAAATGTTTGGGGGAATGCACTGCTTTACAGCCCTCTCTAAACGGTTTACAGAGTTCTCATTTTAACCCTCTTAAAAAAGCACCTTTGGGAAAACTGTTGCTTCCTTTCCCCTTCTTTCTCTGGATAGCTAGACCTTGGTCTGATTTTAAAAATATCCTCTCCCCCAAATCCAGGCACTGTTCACCTGCTTCGCTCCAGCACCAGTCTCAGATGGTCATCGGTTGTCCCAGCTTTGTGGCAGCCATCTGTAGCTTTGGCTGCCTCTTCTGGTGGTTGAGAGGGAAAGTGAACCAAGGGGTTCCAGGACAGCTGCGACTCATTTACAGGGTTCTCATTTTACCGTCCTGGGAAGGATGGAAAGTTGAGTCAATCTTCAACCGATCAGGATCAAACTCCTGACAGTGGACAGTTTGCCTGCAATACTGCACGCTAACCACTACGCCACCATGGCTGTTTTCCTACCGTTATAGTTTTTGTCGGTTGCGCTCTCCCGTGCTTTGTTATTAAGCTTCATGTTGTTTTTAAATCCCATTTTTTTTATTCCCTCCCCAGGTGCCGAAATCCGCAGTGTCTGTACAGAGGCGGGTATGTTCGCTATCCGAGCAAGGCGAAAAATTGCCACCGAGAAGGACTTCCTGGATGCGGTGAACAAAGTCATCAAGTCCTATGCCAAATTCAGCGCAACCCCGCGATACATGACCTATAACTAAGCTTGGATCTTTCAGATGAGCCTCAAGACGACAAGTTTGTTTCTGCTGAGTATTGCGTTGTAGCTGGACCTAGTAGAAGCTTTTTTTTAAAAATGACATTCCAACTTACGTGGTTGTCTTTATTAGTGTAAACATTTAGCTTTATTGTGATATTCAATAAAGAGATCCAACTCCCGGCTTTTAATGCTTCTTGTTTAATTTACTTTCTAAATTGCGCCATAGTGGCGCAGTGGTTAGAGTGCAGTACTGCAGGCTACTTCTGCTGACTGCTTGCAATTTGGCAGTTCAAATCTCACCAGGTTCAAGGTTGACTCAGCCTTCCATCCTTCCAAGGTGGGTAAAATGAGGAGCCAAATTGTTGGGGGCAATAGGCTGACTCTGTAAACCACTTAGAGGGCTGTAAAGCAGTAATAAGGCTTTTGCTATCTAAACATAGTGGTTAGAATGCAGTATTGCAGGCAAACTCTGCCCACAGTCAGGAGTTCGATTCTGACTAGCTTAAGGTTGACTTAGTCTTCTATCTTTCCAAAGTCAATAAAATGAGGAACCAGATTGCTGGGAGCAATATGCTGACACTATAAACTACCCAGAGAGGGCTGTAAAGCACTGTGCAGTGGTATACAAGTGTAAATGCTATTGCTATTGAGCCACAGTGACTCAGTGGTTAGAGTGCAAGTACTGCAGGCTACTTCTGCTGGCTGCCATCTGCCTGAAATTTGCCAGTTCAAATCTCATCAGGTTCAAGATTAACTCAGCCTTCTATCTTTCCGAGGTTGGTAAAATGAGGAGCCAGATTGTTGGGGGCAAGAGGCTGACTGTGTAAACAGCTTAGAGAGGGCTGTAAAGCATATAAGTCTTAAGTGCTGTTGCTACATTTGCTAAATCAAATGTAAATCTCTTAAGGTTTAGATTAAGCTTCAGGCCAGGAACACTTTTGAGAAGAGTACAATGGTGCCTTGGCCTACAGCTTTCGGCACACAAATAATGGTACCCAAGATGGTTCTTCCAGCTGGTTTGAAGACTAGAGTATTTCATGCTGGAGCAATGAAATTAATTTTTAACAAAGGAAGAAAGTGAGAATGAGAAGTGAAGAATTGGAATAAGGCGGCACTGTATCCTGGTTGGTGGCTTTATTAAAAGTCTGGGTTAGCCAACCTTAGCAACTTTTTAAAGACTTGTGGACTTCCAACTCCCAGAATTCCATGCTGGCTAGGGAATTCTAGGAGTTGAAGTCCACAAGTCTTAAATGTTGCCAAGGTTGGACACCCCCTGTTGGAAACAATGAATGTGTCAGGTTTCCGAAAGATGCCCCAATTGATTCATGAGCCTCGAGCCAAATTTCAAAAGAAAACCAGTCATTTTGGCAATACCTATTGCAGTCAGATCTAAGCCTCATTTGAATTATAGCTGAACTTTACCTGTTCCTTCCATCCCTCCAGTCTGTGTCATAAATCACATTCTCCAACGAGGTGCACCCCTCCCAAGCCTGCTGTAGTAATCTGAGATCTGGACTCTAGCGAAAGATATGCATGGAATGCGCTCCCCTCCATTTTCTCACCATGGGTTGACAAGGCTGAAGCAGTGAAGGCCCAACATACTATACATTTGTTACCATACCAATGAATGAATTGGCAGAGGGAAATGTCAAGATTTGCCTTCTTTTTTATTTAGAGGTTTTAACTTTGGACTCGTTATCTGAAAGAAACGTCTGGTTATAAAATGCAACAGGTCCTTCGCCAGAACGGGTGGTCGATAGAATATATTGTCCTCAGTGCAGTCACTCCCACAAAAATGTCAAGCTTTTGCTAAAAACTCCCCGAATGATTAACCTGTATATTCACAGGGTATTTCTATGTTCACTCTAGCAATTTGCATAAGCGGCAAAAGGGCCACAGAGGAGTCCCACATCCTTTTGTACAACATCGCTAAGAAGCAACTACGAAAGTGTGGGGGTGGCCTGAATAACTTTCATTTCTAGAAACTTCTATTCAGTTGGCAAGGTAAAGATTCCCTCCCGTCTCTAGGGGGCGGTGCTCATCTCCGTTTCAAAGCCAAAGAGCCAGCGCTGTCTAAAGACGTCTCCATGGTCATGTGGCCAGCATGACTCAACGCCCGAAGGCGCACGGAACGCTGCTACCTTCCCACCAAAGGGGGGTTCCTATTTTTCTACTTGCATTTTTTACGTGCTTTCGAACTGCTAGGTTGGCAGAAAGTGGGACAAGGAACGGGAGCTCGCTCCGTTATGCGGCGCTAGGTATTCGAACCGCCAACCTTTCTGATCGACCCGCTCAGCATCTTAGCTATTGAGCCACCATGTTCCTCTAATCAGTTTGCAAACTGATGCTAAATGAAACAGCTTTTGATGGAAGAGTCTTTCGGCTATCAATATTTCAGGCTTGCTTCAAAACAATAGATAATGAACGCACGCTTGTAAACAGCCTGCAATAGATACATCAAAATCCCCTGGTTTAAATGTACCGAGGAAGAAAACCTGTTTATCTAATAATAATAATATTATTATTATTCTAAAACAGGAGAATAACAGTTTGGCAACGTTATCAGGAAGGCAGAAACTATTTGGAGAGGGGAGGAGGGGAACCTCCCTGGATGCTTAAGGCTTATTAAGTATGGTTGAAGAAATCGAATTATCTGCTCAATTCCTCCATTCGAAGTCTTTTATTTTCGGCTGCTTCGTGGCGCCAATGTCCCAACCCTGTTTTTTCCAACCTGAGAGCACTTTTGAAATAAAACTTGCATAGGGCTTCCAGCTGCATTCTAGTCAACAAAAGAGATTTTTAGGGAACCAACCGCTGGACATCATCTTTTTAACAACCTCATAATCCCTTGCGGGGTGGAGTCTTGAGCAGATGAATGGAGCTAGCATAGTGATTACTGGCCGGATGCCGTACCTGTCGCAAGTGCGGAGTTTTGTTCAGCAGGTACAGTCTTCATTGTGCCTCCACCGAGGTTCGAACTCGCAGCCTCCTGATTGTGAGGCGAGAGCACCACCTCCAGGCTACCGCACCACTCCAACCAACTGCTGGACATAATGGGACATAAATTGCGATGCTTGTTCACCGATTCCCACATTGCGTCGAGAGTTGACTCGAGAAACCAACTTCCTCGGGAGTCAAGTGATGTGGGATTTTTAGAAGAGTCTTTTTTTTGTGTGTGACTTCATTCAAGATGTGTCAGTGCGCAGAAAATACATCCAATGGGATCCTCTTAACGCCATTTCTTCCATTTTTTTGTTCTTTCCAGACGACTCGTAGCTTGCTGCAGTAACTATGCCTAGTTAGCTTTAGGTGTAAAAAGTAGATTTTGGGTACTAGGCTTTTTTCTCTCTCTCTTGCCTAACTAGTTGCACTATTTATAGTCTTGTTCATTCCCAGCTAATTTTAAATACACCTTGCTTAAGGTTAAGCATTGGGTCAGTACAAGGAGCCTCCTTTATGCGAAAACGATCTATTACTCTTGATTCATAATCATTTATAAAACGGAGCTAAAGTCCTCGTGGTTGCAAAAGAAATGTTTATCCTTAGTAGTTTCATCGAACGAAAACCCACTGATTTCTAGATCGGAAAATCCGGAAACACAGCTTGCATTTTCAAGAGCAGCACTATCATACACACAACACCACAATTGCACCCACCCCATCCACCCAGCTCTGCCTTCCACACACCCATCTCAATTCTTGCACGGAAACGCGCTGTTAAAATAGCAGCGTGTTCATATTTTCTGGCCCGTCCCTCGAAAGAAAACGGGCCAAAACAGAAAAAGAAGACATATCTTCCCGTGCTCTACAAATATTCGCGTTTATCCCACACGCCCCCCCAACAGCTTGTGGATTTCCGTGAAAAGGTAACAACATTAGAAAGGATTAAGGCTTCGGAGGTCTTCAGGCCGCGGGGCTGGCAGGGAAATGCGGGCTGTTGGGGGTGTGGGTGCAAACACACACACCTTACCCGTAGCTAGTGGCTAGTCTTCGGCTCCGTCATCTGTGCAAATTGTCTACGGGAGCCCTTTGGAAATAGATCCAACTGGTTCAGGGGTGGAGGAGTGAGTTAAAGATAGGTGGAAGAGAAGCCCCTCAGCTGGCTGGTGAGGACAGCATCGTGAATGCTCGGAAAGAACAACTCTCGTAAGGATGCTTTCTCGAAAAAATGCAGCTTAGCAAGATTGTCCAAAACAGAACCTGGTGAGAATAATACAATACATATATATATATTGTGAAATATATATACATACATATACATTTGTGTAGTATTTGTGCTGATAAATAAATAAAGGGAGACTAGTATAGATCTATTTCAAGCTATTTAGCTCTCATCAGCTAGCCATACCCTTATTGGGATTCGAACCTGGGCTGTATTGCATAGTAGGCAGATGTATTAACCACTTGAGCCACAGGCTGTCCTCCGTATTCTTTAAATATATACATACGTATACGTATACGTATACGTATACGTATACGTATACATACATACATACATACATACATACATACATACATACATATATATATATATCAGGCATGTATATGATATCAAGAGTCAGGTATCCATTTAAGAGCCCCCTATACAAGTAGTCCTCGACTTATGACCACAATTGAGCCCTGGATTTTGGTTGCCAGGTGAGACATTTGTTAAGTGAGTTTTGCCTCATTTTACAACCTCTTGTGCCAAAGTTGTTCAGGGAACAATAGGGGTGTCAGATAAGATGATAAAATAAGGGCTATAAATATTAAGAAAGCAGTTTATAAATTGGGGGCATTTTGATGCTTTGGTTATATTTTCACAGGACCACAAAAAAACCCCAATATAAAATATTTGATGAGGAAATTAAATGAATTTGGGACTTTGGCAGGTTTCAGAATAAACAAACAGAAAACAACAATGCCGATCAAGAATATGTCTTCTCGGGACAATGATATATTGAACAAAAAATCAAGTTTTAGGATTGAGAAAAAGGTGAAACACTTAAGGGTTATGTTGACAAAGTATAAAACTGTTTCAAAACAATTACTTCCCTCTTTGGAAGGATATTAAACAAGTTTGAGTTTGAGTTGAGTTTATTATATTTCTATGCCGCCCTATTCCCCGAAGGGACTCAGGGCGGCTCACAACCAAGTCAGGGGGGAGGGGGTACAAATAAGAAAAAAAAAAGAACGCGAACAAAACAATACCACAATTTAAACACTCAACAACCATACCATTCGAGGGTGGGACAAAAACTCATTAGCCCCAGGCCTGTCGGAACAGCCAGGTTTTAAGGGCTTTGCGGAAGGCCTGGAGGGTGGTGAGGGTCCGAATCTCCACGGGGAGCTCGTTCCAAAGGGCCCATAAAGGGCCCACCCATGAAGTGGTGTAAGGTTTCCTGCCTAAGCAGGGGGTTGGACTAGAAGACCTCCAAGGTCCCTTCCAACTCTGTTATTCTATTCTAGGTAAAATATATATTTATAGGTAAAGTATTTATTTATAAGTACAGGTAGTTCTCAATCTGCGACCACAATTGAGCTGAAAATTTCTACTGCTAAGCGGAAGAGTTACTGAGTTTTTTCTCCATTTTGCAACTTTTCTTAACACAGTTGTTGAGTGAATCACTGCCGTTGTTAAGTTAGAAACACGGTTGCTAAGTGAATCCCCATTGACTTTGCTTGTCAGAAAGTCGCAAAAGGGGATCACACGACTCCGGGACATGGCAACCGTCATAACTGTGAGTCGGTTGTCAAGCATCCAAATTTTGATCACATGACCATGGGATGCTGCAATGGTCTTAAATGTGAAAAAGAGAACTCACTTTTTTCAGTGTTGTAACTTTGAGTGATCACTAAGCGAACTGGTTATAAGTCAAGGACTACCTGTACGAAGAATGCACACATATAATTCCAGTTCTTCAAGGAATCGCTAATCCTACTTGGCGTGATGTAGGACCTCAGTTGGATTAAACAACGTGGAGGACTTCCACCCATCATATTGGCTAGGTAGAAATTCAAGGGTAGTAATTTTGGAACACATGAAGTTGAGGAAGACTAGATAAAACGTTAATGTCCTAATGACTGCGGTAAAATTTAACCCACACTTCTCCGACTTACCGTTGCAGGTAGTTATATAAACGGAAACACCAATTTCTTCATATTCTTTTATGATCTGAAACAGGGAAGAAAATAAACTTTCGGTTAATATTTCTCGATGTCTCAAAGCTCATCCATTCCACCCCTACCAATCTGCTATAAAATTCACTCTTAATAGTTGATTTCCAGTTGTCCTAGAAATATTCAGAAGGAATACAATCAAACACAATGCTAAATCTCTCAACCTGTCTTGCTTCCCCTGATGCCCCTTGGGACGTGGCTAAAGACGTAGGAGAAGAAGTGGCGGAGTCTCGGGGCGGAGTCAAAAGAGGAATCCGCCTAGAACCGTGATGGCGAACCTATGCCACGCATGCCATAGGTGGCACGCGGAGCCCTCTTTGTGGGCATGCAAGCCGTCGTCCCAGCTGAGCTCCACCGTGCACGCATGTGGAGCCTCCTGTCGGCCAGCTGTCTCTGTCGCGCATTTTTGTTCCCAAGAGGCTTCAGGGAGGCCTGCTAGGCCCAAAATGGGGCTGGGTGTGTGTGTGTCGTACCCTCCCCCCGTGGCCCCCTTTTGCACCCAGAAGACTGCAGTGAGGCCTGCTAGGGCCAAAATGGGGCGCGGGGGGGTCACCTGTGCATGCGCGGGAGGGTGGGGGAGCACATGTGCGCATGCGCAGGGGTTGGGGCACACAGGGGGGTTGTGTACGCATGCGCAGGAAGGCAGGGACATGGGAGGTCTTGCGCACGTTGCATTACAGGTGTGGGCACAGGCACAAGTGCTGTTACACACGCACACATGCGCTTTCGGCACGCGATGACAAAAAGGTTAGCCATCACGGGCCTAGAATCTCTACATAGTCATAAGTGAACTAAGTCCCTGGACCCTTATTTAACTCTAAGCAGGTGCTATGGTATATGTTGTGGCCCAGCAGGAGCCGTTGGAGCTGCCACCAGACTCCGACAACGAGGGGCCCTATGAGTCGGCTTTGGAGGTCCCTGGAC